>NC_056746.1:300753084-300815584 GCF_019279795.1 Protopterus annectens | reverse complement strand
ACACACAATTAATATTGCAATCATTTCAAATGACATATGTCTCTCACTTTTACTCAGTACTGACCTTACTTAAGCTTCCTAACGCCACACCAAAATGAGTGTTAAGATCTATTATGACCTCCCTCAGTAAAATGATCTGTGAACAGGTTTAGAACCCTGCATCATATGCACCGTGTCTCTAATCTCAGTACATTTACACATGAGAAAGAGATAGGTGTGTGACAGCTTAAATTTCTTCAGTTAGTACTATCCAGAGTTCTAAAGAAAATGCATCAATGCAGTCTCAAATGCACTATTAATGATATTCCAAATTTAATGTTTCAGTTTTTCCCATGGGAAGTGAACTGCCATTCACTGCTAGTGACCACTGCCAGCCAACAGAGTCCAATGCCAGTGTGCAAATGACCAAGAAAAAAGAATGAACACTTTGAAATATTCAAGGGACGGTTTGATCACTGCTTCCTGTGTTTCTTAGTGTATACTATTATTTAGAAATAGGCTTGGAGAATCAGCAAACCCCACTGGATGTTTCAAAGGGATGAATTAATGTATGGCAAGAGCCCACAAAATCCAGGAACCATGACTGAAATGTCTTACTGTAGCCATCATTTCTTATCTGCTTGCTAGCCACTGCTGTTTAAAACCCATGGTTAGGGAGTGGAAAAAAGAAAAGACCAGAACTAGTCAAAATAACTGCAGCAGCAGTTACAATGACGTGTGTGTGTGTGTGTGTGTGTGTGTGTGTGTGTGTGTGTGTGTGTGTGTGTGTGTGTGTGTGTGTGTGAGAGAGAGAGAGAGGCTGCATGTCTGTGCTTTTGTATCTATGCGGCTGTGTTTGCATGAGTCCATATGAAAGTATATGTGTGTATGTGTATATGTGCGTGAGGGGCTGTAACAGTATGCATCTAACAGCAATGAAGTGAGATACATTACATTATTTATGTATTAATTCATTTATTTGTTCACAGTCAGTCATCTTGGCTACATAAATGTGTGTGTGTGTGTGTGTGTGTGTGTGTGTGTGTGTGTGTGTGTGTGTGTGTGTGTGTGTGTGTGTGTGTGTGTGTGTGTGTGTGTGTGAGAGAGACAGAGAGAGAGGCTGCATGTCTGTGCTTTTGCATCTATGCGGCTGTGTTTGCATGAGTCCGTATGAAAGTATATGTGTGTGTGTGTGTGTGTGTATATGTGCGTGAGGGGCTGTAACAGTATGCATCTAACAGCAATGAAGTGAGATACATTACATTATTTATGTATTAATTCATTTATTTGTTCACAGTCAGTCATCTTGGCTACATAAATGTGTGTGTGTGTGTGTGTGTGTGTGTGTGTGTGTGTGTGTGTGTGTGTGTGTGTGTGTGTGTGTGTGCACGCATACATGTATGTGCATGTGTGCACTTAGATATCATTGCAAACATAACCTTTACTGGATGTACTTACATATCATACACCACATATACACGCATGTGCGCACAAACACACACACACACACACACACACACACACACACACACACACACACACACACACACACACACACACACACACGATACAAAATTATTAGCAGATAGCTCATTTTCTAAGTGCAATAATATACCCTAGGGTGGCCAGTACAGGGAAATAAAAGACCTAACAGGGATGCAGAAGATTCATCCTCATAACACCCCTAAGCAGTCTGTTATTTCCATGTAATTTCCACTCTGATGGGCATTATTGCTTGCTTATAATTATCTTGCATCCTTTTGAACCCATAAATCTTTTGTATCATACCTAAATTGAAAAACACAACCAAATAAAAATGTACTTGAAATTTCTCTTATATAATATAAAGAGACTTAACAATATATTTTGTATCTTCAGAATAGACTCTATGAAAAAAGTATGAGATCATAATATTAACTAAAATAACGCTCAATGATGAAAATCAGATAAATATTCCACAATTCCAGTACCAAGAATGCAATAAACACGAAAAAAGGAAAGCAGCTATTTGCATATCATAAACCAGTTTTTATTTACTCTCCATTTTCAGCTGTAGTCTAGTGAAACAATTTGCCCCATATTCTAGTTTTGAGTCCACTCACAGCAATGGTGGGCTGTATGTGTATCTGATCTGCTGTTTGATCAAATAATGAAACTCACCTGTTAATGCTGGCAGGATATTAAGGATATCATAATAAAAGGAAAAAATGTGTCTGTGGTGATGCAGCAGTTAGCATTGTCACCTCACAGCAAGAGGTTCTCCAGTTCGATTCACAGCTGACGTACCTTCTGTGTGGAGTCTGCATGTCCTCCCTGTGGTTGTGTGGGTTTCCTCTGGGTGCTCTGGTTTCCTCCCACATTCCAAAGACATGCAGTAAGTAGATTTGACACTCTAAATTGGCAGCATGTGTGAATGACTGGTAAGAATGAACTACTGCTGGTGTAAACCTTGGCTCAAGATGATTGTCACTGTTGAAGTGACACTCTGACCCCATGTGCAAAATGGGAAAAAGTAGTTGAGGATGGATGGAATAAAAGGGAAAAAAGCATAGCAGTTCTAGAATATCAATCTACATTCAAGATAAATTCAATGCAACAGGAATAAATTAACTTATTAACAATGCACTGGGTTCTCTAGCTGTCTGAAGTTAGTGGGCACTGGCCATACTAGATATTTTTGAGAAACTCAAAGTTCATTTTGATAAGAAGGTTGCACTTAGAATGAGTGATCTGAATTGTTCCAGGATATGCTAATCAGAATCATACCAATCTGACAAAATTTTACTTGATTTTGACATCTGGCTATGACCAATCTGTGAAAAGAACAATCATGAGAAACAAATATTGGTAATATTGTAACAGGAAATGTCACTGTTCATGAGGAATTAGGTAGTTTGGATCATCTTACTATACAGTGGCAAATAGAAACAGAATCGGTTAATAGGAATAATATTCCAAAATGTTTTATAAGCCTGACTATAAAGAGATAAAATAGGCAGGCAGGTAGGAACATGGAAATTGACACTGGAGTTAAGTATCATAGATACCTTAGCATCTTGGTTGGGATTAATGAATGCTCGCTTGTCACACTAAGTTTGTTTGCAGGACAAGCAGCAATGAGCAAGGTGTGTGTGATTCAGAAAGCACTGTAACACAATGTGGCCAGCTTTAGAACAAGGGTAAGCAGAACTATATGCTAATAACCATATAATGAGCCATGCTGTCTGCTAATGAAATAAAAAAACATGGAAGAGTTATTGAGAAATGCATATAACACATGCAAACACCCTGTGCCAGATATGGCTTTTAACTTGGCTATATGCTCACATTCAGCCATCAGAACATTTTGAAATATGTTACGTGTTGCCATTACCATTGCAACCCTGCATCTGCAAGAGGCTCTGAAGGTGTTGCTGCTGATGTTGCAAGACATCACCCCTGAAGGTGTAAGGTTTTCAGATGATGTTTAACCTTCCATGTGCTCCAAGAGATTGAAATAATAGGCCATTGCAGGATGAACAGAGACACTGTACAGAAAACAGTTTACACGTGTTGCACATGTTTGAGGTCCCATGGAAATCATGGAAAATCCATCACAGTGGATACTGAGGTGCATGTAACTTATGTATTTTAGGTACAGGGACCCTTCATTGACCTACAGGAGACGCAGGGGGGATTTCAAGGCTTTTGCCTCAGGAATACTCTACCAGTTCTTCAATGCAATTCTGCAATATGTGGGAGATCATATGTGATTTCCACATACCCAACATGAACGAGCTAACACTACAACAGATTTCTGTTCTGTAGCCCATTTCCCTGAGGAACTGGAGGCCAAAAGCTGCACCTACATTGAAATAAAGGCCCCACCTAGTGAACTAGGAAGGAGGTATGTGACCTGCAAAGGTCATCACTCCATCAACTGTCAGGTGGTCTATAATGTACAAGGTATCATCAATAATGTGTATGCAGGCCACCCACGCAGTTTCTATGACTCCCACATATAATACACCTGTGACTTGATATGCCCTAGAATCTTGTCTTATGACTGCAATGAGAAATCCACACAACCCCAAGAGCAAGGGTATAACCATGGCCAGCCTTACGCATAGGAGACCTAGGTGGCCACTTAAGGTGCTACTTTCACTGCTGTGTTATGGGTTATTTTTGGTATTAATTTATTCATATATTATCATTTTTTTCTTAAAGTACAGAAATGCTTTCTATGCTTTTCAGAAAATAAATACATACATAGACGTCATGCAGCACCCCTTTTCAAAGATACAGTAGCTGTAGCACCCAAGGGAGGAAGTCTTTTGCTTGGCCATTCAGTCTGTTGGTCTACTGCTCTATCCCACCCACAAGCCACCCAATTTGTTGAATAAGGATACTGTCAGCTGGTTGGAACAAGACAGCAACAAATTTAAGACTGCCAACAGCAGAAAGAGAAACGGGTGCTATCAGCGAGTAAAATAAGTTTTTTTTTTGTTAGTAGGGTTACTGGCAGGAAGCCAGATGCTTTGGATCAGTTACCCAAAAATTTGCATTATGCCCTTAATCCACTGATCACTGATGATTATAGTCAGTCAAAAATGCCAGGCATTGTGGTTCTGTGCTTCTAAATGCAAAACTTGCTGTTTTATTTGCAAAGACAATGGAGCCTACAACTCAGCTTGTGCTTTTTTTTCTTAGTGAACCATCCAGAATGTAAGATTGCAGTGTGTGTGTGTGTGTGTGTGTGTGTGTGTGTGTGTGTGTGTTTTATGTGTGTTTTATGGCAGCCCCATAAGTAAAATGGAAGTTGCAGTTCAAGATGGACGAATGTCTACACTTTAATAGGTATCTGTCTATCTGTTTAAAGAGCTGTCCTTACTGCTTTCCTGTCCAAACTTGTCAAACTGCTTCTTTTTAGTGTTCTTACTGTTTCATGTTTTAACTTCCTCTTATACCTACCTTTTTATTGTTACTTGTCCATACCAGTGGAAAGGCATCACATCAATCAAAGGGCAGAGATGTAAGAGCAGCAACAGGGAGATAGTAACAGTGCACCTGTCCTGATTTGAACAGGAAATCAACACTTCCGCACACTGTATCCCACTACTTGTGCTCACTCTGAGTAGGAAAAGAAATGTCCCACTTGCTGGTAGTGCTGCAGTACTGTTGTATTATGCCAAATCAGCTGAGCAGCTGTAGTTTATTTTTGCATTTTTTTTTTAATTGTTCCCCTCTTTCAAATTCTGCCTTGACTTATAGTTGCAACCAGCTACTGGTCTGCTGCATGTCTTCAATAAGGTCTGGTCTAAAAATACTCACCACTGGTTGGCTATAACCTCAATGGTTCAGTACCTACCTGAGACAGGAAAGAAATGCACCATATCAACCTTGACCATCACTAATGCTATCAATTAGATTGCTTGCAGTCTGCTTACTTCTGTAAGTTCTGTATTTTGAAGTTTGAATTCTTCAAGGACAAGGGGAAAGAAGAGAGGGTAGGTCTTGACCGAGTCAGTGAGAGAGGGCCAGCTAATTTCAAGGCTTCACTGGCTGGGTCCACAAAGTCCAAAACATAGCAGAGGTACCATTGTAACAGCACTATTAAGCTGGCCTATAAATATGATCTGCGGTGGAATCACAAGTGAATCAAGTTTCTGGTTGTTGGTAAGTGAGATAATGGAGAATTTCAGTTGATATAATATAAAATTTACAGCCATGTCAGAACATTGGTGGTTACTGTTATTATTGTTTCATTTTCAGCTTTTTTTAATAGAGTCATAAGTACTTACAAGTCTATTGATTTATGAGGATCTTAAGAAGCTCAGCTTTACATTCCCATGGTAGTCTTTAGCACTTATATTTTGCATATGGATAACATAGAGACAGGCCAAATGACGATATGTTGGGACATTTACATGTTTCCCCTATCCATAAGGGACATAGGTGCTAACCTGGGAATGAATTTTGGTTTCCCATCCATTCATCCAAATTACATTTGAACAGAGTAAGACAAGTAGTACTTTATTTTATTTGGAGTAGAAGATGTTGCACAGAAACAGTATTTTCTGTGATATATACCTAGTCCTCCAGAATGTTAAATTTATTTTGCATAAGAGATTGAGATACCATGGGACTTGTAAATGTGTAATAGGTTGATAGAACAGAGTCTGCTAAAACTCTATACATGAAACACAGGTCACCTCTCATCCTGTGAGATACTGAGAAATGGAACAAGTTTTGAGAAGGTCTGCATATCTTTTATGATTTAGGTCTTTGATTTTTTTTTTCAGTGAGAAAGTGTTGTGGTTGTTCCAGTTGTGACAAGAGTCTGGATATATAAATACCAAAAAGGACATTCTACTCAATGATTAGCCTAATGGGTGCCGAGTACAGTGTAATGATTACATTCCTTGAGCTGGACATCATACCTTTATATATAAGTTATGCAATGAAAACCTTACAAAAGCAGATACATGGTGATGAAAGGGCAATTCGTTGTTGACATTGGTTCCCAGATCCCTAACTATCAAAACAATTTGTATTGTTTATTAGATAATTAGATTTAGTTGGGGAGGAGGAATTATTATATGCAACCATGTTTGGTCCTTGAGGACCTTTTTACTTTTTTTCTTTTATTTCTTTTTTTTTTTTTGCTCCTTTGGGGCATTCCAATTTGGACATTTGAAAAGGTGGTAAACCTAAGTGCAGCAAGTAACCATACAGTATGGTAAACTGCTTTTTTAAAGCTTGCTTGTCCCCTCTCCCTTTACCATTTGTTTCTCATATCACAAATATATCATCCAAAGAAGAAAATAAAATGTACCATTCTGATAAAAACAAACTGGGGAAACTTCAATTATAAGAGTTATTTGTGTTCGAATGCAATTAAAATTGCTTACATAATAAAGATTCCAATTGTTTATTTTTATCCATTTTAGTCAGTTTTATTTTCCTTTTTTACTTGTTGGTGTTTATGCTGTGAGTAAGTGCTTCAGACTTACAGAAATACAAGAGTATCATGAATTTGAATGAGGTGAAAACAACTTATCTGATAGGTCCCACTAGTTGCTTTTTATCAGGTATGTGCAGAAATTGTATCAATGCTACTTGTTCACCAATCACTATATTACTTTAAGTAGGTCTATACTTTTATTTACCTTTTATAAATTGAATAATGGGATTTTTTTTATATAGGAATGTTAGTATAGCAATGCAGATTTTCAGTCTAAGCAGAGTTCTAATGATGCACATTCTTCATAAAATAAATGGAGATGAGAGAGAGTGGGAGAGACATACCTCAGGATTTAATAAAACCCATGTAGGCACAGTGTAGAGCCTACATGGAATGTCTGTGCACATGGTCCCCCCTCAGCAGCGTGGCATGCATATTAATGATGGGGTTTTGGTGAGAGAGAGCCGAGGAATATGGGTATTGAATCAGTGTAGGGAGAGGTGTATTGCTAACCATGTCCGCAGATGAGCAAGAGACTTCCCAGACTGTCCTTTTGTGTTATGTTAATTTAGTTTTTTTGTTTTTTAATTAAAAAGCACATTTGCGTAGCGTGGCTCAGAGTGCAGCAATGCTACATGGCACCCACAGATAAGATAGCAGACAACTGCCAGACATCTAAAAATAGAAACTAGATGCATTTAATTATTTATTTAAATGTATGTTTAAGCATATCTGAGCATGTTTATGTGGCACAGCATGAAGCTCAGCACTGCTTATAGGTATCTCAGTGTTATATGTAAAGGTACACCTGACATCTGAATATCCATGTAGCTTAATGGGTTGAGTCACGGCTCCATGTGTAGTAGGTCCAGGGCTTGAATACATAGAATGCAGATAAGCATTTAATTTTAAATTTAACAGATCTTTATTGTTCCACCTCGCTGCTGCTGTGCACCCAAGGCTGTGTGCTCCTACTTTATACTATCCCTTGATTCTCCCTGAGTTGTTTGTCTTGATTGGAAATCTCAACTACCCCTACTTGGATACTCTCTGACTGCTATCCCTGGAAAGTACAGGACAGAGCCCTTCTATTATACCACTACCGCAAGCTTCCACGAAACTATCCCCTGATTCTCCCTGAGTTGTTTGTCTTGATTGGAAATCTCAACTACCCCTACTTGGACACTCTCTGACTGCTATCCCTGGAAAGTACAGGACAGAGCCCTTCTATTATACCACTACCGCAAGCTTCCACGAAACTATCCCCTGATTCTCCCTGAGTTGTTTGTCTTGATTGGAAATCTCAACTACCCCTACTTGGACACTCTCTGACTGCTATCCCTGGAAAGTACAGGACAGAGCCCTTCTATTATACCACTACCGCAAGCTTCCACGAAACTATCCCCTGATTCTCCCTGAGTTGTTTGTCTTGATTGGAAATCTCAACTACCCCTACTTGGACACTCTCTGACTGCTATCCCTGGAAAGTACAGGACAGAGCCCTTCTATTATACCACTACCGCAAGCTTCCACGAAAGTATGTCTACAAATACCATCCTGTATAGCTCATAACATAGTTACACTGCTAAGCTTTATTGTTTGCCCCAGCTTGCCTGCCAGCAGCAGCTCTCCCCTTCCACTTCTTACTACCTGTCTCCTTCTCCCTTCACACTGCTACCTAGCCTGCTCTCTCTCAGCTATTGTTCTGGTTCTACCTTGAAAGCCCCTGTGTATGCACACTGCACTTTTGACTCTTACACACTATATCCTTTTTACCTGGATTCCTTTCTAACTACTTCCCCTATTCGCTCCTTACCTATTTTTCTATCCCTGTCCTCCCTTTGAGGTACTCTCCTTTTCTTCTCCTCCCAGGTTACCTTCTCTTACCCTGACTTACCTAGCTTTCTCTGATACTTTTTCCCTCTTCTTTGGATTACTTTCGCTTTATTGCCTGTTCTACTGTACCTTTTACTATCTTATCCCTGCACACCGAGGATCTCCTATTTTTCACTCCACTATTCCCCTGCATTTTACTCCTTCCGCTCTATACCTGATTCCTTACTATCCCTGCTCCTCCCCCTCCCTTAGTACTTCCTCTACAAGTTTTTAAAGACCCTCCCATTCCTCAGGGCGCCATCTTTATTGTTCCACCTCGCTGCTGCTGTGCACCCAAGGCTGTGTGCTCCTACTTTATAGTAAGTTTCTGCATTATTGATAGACTTTTGTGGCTACTCTGCTGGGCTTACTTGTACTCAGCTTGTGCTCTTTTAATTGTCCCTGTATACGCGTTTGAGACGGTTTACGTACTGTCTATCATGTGAATCTGTTGATATTCTATGTGTCTCTCTATATAGACAACTGCACAGTTAGCGTTTGTTGTGTTTCTTGATTTAACGACTTGAATACATTCTGTACAGCTAGCGTTTCTGTTGTTTCATGATTTTAAAGACCTAACGACAGCGACTTGTCTAAAAACAAGTGTTATCTGAACAAGCATTGTACTGTCTATCCCTATTATATAGCCGCTTATTTGTTATTTTAAATTGCTTCCTGCTACTAATTGTACTATCTCTGTTGACTCGGCTATATGGTGGGTTAGAATAAATGTACTGCGCACCTACAGTGTTGCGACAGCGTGTTAGCTTTACTAGTGGCTGCTTAAATATCTCTCAAATGCTGTTCGCGCCTTAATCTTTATGGCGACAGCATGTTAGCGTCTGTTTTGATTGTCTAACACTTAGTTTTGCTGTTTTTCCTGTTTAGAGTAAAATCTAGCATTTGTGGTGTCCGCGTTGCTGTAACCCCTTATGCGGACATTACTTTACCAACATTGTTAGCGTTAACATCCCAGCTTTCATATTATTGTGCCTTTCACTATTAAGCAGATAATCACGGCGCTTTGAAGGAGGTAACAGTACTTTAACTATTTTAGGGCTCAAACGCTGCCTACCCCCAAGCACGTGCACATTTTACTCTTTTTTTAATGCTTGTACTGTTTTAGTTGCTTAACGCTATAGGTACCTATATCTTCTTTATAGTTTTGGGTGATCACTTTACCCAGGGCTGAAAACGGCCAAAGGGACTGCCATTGCTACTTACTGGCTTAGCATTGTAAAGGTCTACTCTCCCTTTGGCTGCCCTGAATCTGAACTACGTGCACTAGCGTGGCCTTAGACACGGGTTCACTGGACTGGGATTCCTACAGTTAAAGGCTTTCCCCCAAATATACCTGGCTCAACCCTCCCAATTGATTGAATTACCTATTAGTTTCTACTGTGGTTGTGAACTCACTTAGCTTGAAGTAACCTCATGCAGTCTATCTACTGTTTTATAATATGCCTAGTCGCTCTATTGATGTAAATGATTGCCTTAATGATTGCCTTGCCTACTATTAATGTGATTTATTGGGTTTAGTACTAAGCTCATGCAGTCTATCTACTGATTTACAATATGCCTAGTCGCTCTATTGATGTAAATGATTGCCTTGCCTAACTGTTAATGTGATTTTATTGTGTTTAGTACTAAGCTCCTTACCTGATAACCGCCTACTTTTTTGCACTGTACTCTAATGTTGTATTTTTACGTTTTTAACATTATCTAATCTTTTTCTTCTGCTTCTCCTCTTGCATAGCTATCCCTTGATTCTCCCTGAGTTGTTTGTCTTGATTGGAAATCTCAACTACCCCTACTTGGATACTCTCTGACTGCTATCCCTGGAAAGTACAGGACAGAGCCCTTCTATTATACCACTACCGCAAGCTTCCACGAAAGTATGTCTACAAATACCATCCTGTATAGCTCATAACATAGTTACACTGCTAAGCTTTATTGTTTGCCCCAGCTTGCCTGCCAGCAGCAGCTCTCCCCTTCCACTTCTTACTACCTGTCTCCTTCTCCCTTCACACTGCTACCTAGCCTGCTCTCTCTCAGCTATTGTTCTGGTTCTACCTTGAAAGCCCCTGTGTATGCACACTGCACTTTTGACTCTTACACACTATATCCATTTTACCTGGATTCCTTTCTAACTACTTCCCCTATTCGCTCCTTACCTATTTTTCTATCCCTGTCCTCCCTTTGAGGTACTCTCCTTTTCTTCTCCTCCCAGGTTACCTTCTCTTACCCTGACTTACCTAGCTTTCTCTGATACTTTTTCCTTCTTCTTTGTGTATCCCGCTCCGTTCGCCCTGCGGGCTCACTCCGCTCCCCTCCCTACCCCCAATTCCCACCCACCCCCCAGGGTCCTAACCTTATACTTCTCTAGTCCCTCCCCTAGACTCGCCAACCAATCCTTTGACTTTACTGCTACACTAGTCCCCTCCCCTCCACACTCTCCATATCCTCCTCCCTCATTTCCCTGTTCTCTTTTACATACTAGCCCTCCTTACACTACTCACACCTACTCTGTTCTACCACTATTACCTCTCTTTCTATATCTCCCCAGTCATTTCACCCCTCTCCCTACCTCACATTTCATACCACTACTTTACCTCCTGTCTCACTTCTATATATCCCTTCTTTACATCATACACCCACACTTCCCCTACACTACCCCTAATCTGTAACGTTTTCCCTACAACCTCCTCATACTTACTTACTCTCTAACATGGTTCTCAATCCATCCTCACTATTTTTACTCTTGATTCTACTCTTAACTACTCTTTACTCAACATACCTCCTTACCTTTTTTGAGTATCCACTTCTCCTTCAGCAAACAAACTTACAGTCACACACTTCTTCCTTCTATACTTCTCTGAATTCTTTCTCCAATACCAATACTACCCCAAGATACCTCCTACCCAAATACCATAGGTACTCCCATCTCTCCTACACTCTACACTCTAACAAAAAAGTAAGACCTCCAACCCTTCTTAGCATCAAAATCACATCTAAACCTATCAATCCTACCTTACTAGACGGTGACATTCATCCTAACCCTGGCCCCATACATCCTTCTACACAAACACCCAAACATGGCCCCAATACTACACTCCTCATAGGACACCTTAACATACGTAGTGTAAACAACAAAGTACCCTACCTTCACACCCTCCTAGATATACACAGCTTTGACATTCTCTGTCTCTCTGAAACCTGGCTAAAGCCTGCCACTAATGATACTGAAATTATACCACAAGGCTATAATATACTCAGGCTTGACCGTAACAAACGAAAGGGTGGTGGTGTAGCAATACTGTTTAAGAACCATCTTAATATCACTACCCTACCAGCCTGTCCAACCCAAGATAGTAAGGTGGAAGCCATTATCTCAAAACTTCAACTTAATGCCAAAAAAGCCCTTTACATCATCTGCATTTATATACCACCAGGAAACAACATACCAGTTGTAGAAAACTTTCTCAACTGGGTTTCCAACTACTACCCCCAAGAAACCATCATTCTTGGTGACTTAAATATTGACTGGAATGCTATTAATACCAATAATCCCATCTCTCACATTAATCTAAACGGCTTCACCCAAACCATTACATCCACTACAAGAGTTAATAAGTTAAACAGAAAACAGACTATATTAGACTGGATTCTTATAAACAAACTCAATATCACTTATAATGTTGGGACCCTGCCTGATGACCTCAGTGATCACTGTTTAACATACATTGCAAGAGAAAAGACTGATTATCTTCCCCCCCTTAATATAAGAAAAATACATTCCACTAAACACTTTAAAACTGACCTTTTTCAGAACGAACTCAAAACTTGCAACTGGAACCCTTTAAAGACTCTTCCACTTAATGAAGCAGTATTATTATTTAATTCTACTTTCCTTTCTATTCTAGACAATCATGCTCCCGAACGCACTATTAGAATGAAATCCAATACAGCCCCTTGGCTCTCAAATGAAACTAGAATACTAATATTCTCCAAAAATAAGCTCTGGAACAAATGGCGATCCCATAGAATCAGCTCTGATTTTCATCACTTTCGCCAACTTAGAAATCTTACCAAAAAAGCCATCCTCACTGATAAAAGAAAGTTCTACTGCAACCTACAAGAAACTAACCTAAATAAACCCAAACAATTCTGGTCCTCTATAAATAGACTCCTTTCTCCTGGTACTGCTAAAACTCCCTCCCCACTAAATGCCAACCCAGACACCCCTCTTCAAACTGCAAATACTTTTAACTTATTCTTCTCTGATACTATTCAATCTCTCGCGAGACAATTAAATACTAATAACTTTTATCCTCCTAACTATCACTTAAACTCTAACTGTAGCTTCTCTTTACAACCCATCTCTACCTCTACCATCTTCAAACTACTTCTCAAACTCAAACCATGTACTCCCTCTGCTGACAAGCTCCCTCCCTATTCTTACAAAAAGCAGCCAAAGTAATTGCGTACCCAATTTCTATACTCATAAATAGAACCATCCAAGAAGGAACCATCCCTCCTATCTGGAAAATTTCTCATATTATCCCACTACATAAAGGTGGTAACTCTATTGATTATTCCAACTTTAGACCTATTGCTCTTCTCTCTCCATTAGCAAAATTATGGAGAAATGTATACATCAGCAACTGGTACAGTACCTATCTATTCACAATATTTTAGCTCACTGTCAGCATGGCTTTAGACCCCACCATAGTACTACCACTGCCCTCCTTTCCTTTGCAGACACCATTAACAGCAATCGCAACAAGAACCTACTCTCTTCTGCCCTTTTCATTGACCTCTCTAAAGCTTTTGACATGGTCAACCACTCTTCTCTAATTAGCATTCTCAACTCCCTCTCATTTGACAGCCTTGCCATCAACTGGTTTACATCATACCTCAGTAACAGACAACAAGCCGTTCTTTGGGAAAACCATATCTCCTCCTTACTTCCCATTGCAATAGGTGTCCCTCAAGGCTCTATCCTTGGCCCTCTCCTGTTCTCCCTCTACATTAATGATCTCCACTCTGTAATTCCTCAAGCCACCTGCATTCAATATGCAGACGACTCGACTATTATTTGTTCAGCATCCACCTCTTCTGATCTAACCACTCTAACTCAAACTACATTCAACACTGTAGAAACATGGTTTACTAGACGGTATCTACTTCTCAATGCCAAAAAAACCAAACTTCTCCTCTTCACCCCACCACTGCCTCTCCACTTAACTTCTCTATCTATTCAAATAACAAAACTATCATCTCTCCTGACTCCACAACAAAACTACTTGGTGTTACCATTGATAACAATCTCTCTTTTGACCAACACATCAACAACACCATCAAAACTGTTAACAGAAAAATTGGATCTTTATACCGTATAAAACCATTTCTTACCCCATCAACTAGGGCTACTATTGCTCACTCCCATCTTATATCAACTCTTTTCTATGCCTCTCCTATCTTCACCAACCTTAAAAACTAACCTAAACAAACTAGCAACTTGCTATAATAACATTGCCGCTTAGCCACTGGTAACCCTTTTAGAACACATCACTGCCTCAATTTGAAACAGTTAGGCTGGCTGGAACTACAAAACTATATTAATATTTCACAACTTACAATTGCCCACAAATTACTGTACCAACCTAGCAACACCCTATACTTTCACAACTTCTACTCCATTATAACAATCTCACCTCTCTTCGTTCCTCCTGTAAACTGATGACCAAACCCATAAAGGCCCACAACTTAGCTGGTGACTCTCTTTTCACCAATACTGTAGGCAGAGTATGGAATTTGCTGCCTACAGAGTTAACACTAATCTCATCCCTACCCCTCTTCAAACAACAAATCAAACTACATTTCCAAAACCACTGGCTCTGTTCTTGTAATACTCCAGGCTAACTTCCCTCTCCTTACTCTCTCCTTACCTTTTACCCTTCATTCTGCCTCAAATCAAACTTCTACCCTGCTTCCCTTCCCAGCTGTCCTCTTATGCTCTGACCTACATCTACTATCTCTCCCACCTCATCTTGACTGTCTTTTTACTTCTCCTCTCTTTCTTATGACTCTGGCCTTGTGCCTTATCTTTTCTTTCCTTCATACTCCTTCCATTTCCCTTCCCTTCGAGCTATTACTGCAATCTGCTTGGCTGATGCCTTACTGCATTACCTTTTGCTTTAGGTAACATTGCTTTGTAGTCGACAGAACATTGTGTATGAGTTTAAATTGTTGAGTTTCTTTAATGTATGCTGATTTTTGACTACAAGTTGATTTAAATGTATATTTTATGTGTAAGTCTTTATTAACAATTTGTCTATCTGTATTGCTAATGTTATGTGTGGAGCTTTTCTCCCCGGGCCTCTACTGAAAATGGACATATATCCAGCTGGACTAGCCCGGTCAACAAATGTAAAATAAAATAAAATAAAAAATAAATAAAATATATACATTTTGCAGACAAATTTAAAATATGACTCTACTGCGCTCTGCTAAGCTCTGCTGAGAACTGATGAAACATGCTAAGTACAGCATAAGCATGATAACAGCTGCTAATGTTTATGTGCTGTTTGGCACTGCTTGGCTGGTTTGCATGCTGCTAAGCTCTGCTAAGACTCCGGTTCTGTGAGTTTTCGCACTTCTTAGCTCAGCTACGCTTTGTTTTTATGGAGCTAAGCAGCACAGCTCTTTTTTGAATGTTGTCAAATGACATGTAAGGGTGGGAAAACAGCCTATATTAAGTCCAATAGGCAGGAATACAGCAGAATCCATTGGAGTTCTGTTTCTGAAGAGCACTATTGCTGGTCTTGGTGAAGGTGTATGCTTTCAGGGCAGCGTTGAGGCATTCTTGGAGTTCAGGGTCATGGTTGGACTCCTAGTTAAAAACCATGATGACCGGCTGCTGCAAGGTTTCCAGGGTTTGAATTGCAAGGCAGAGGCCTGGGACCAACTGACCACAGAACTCACCAGTGTTACTGGTATCCCCCCCTGCACAAGTGAGCAGTGTCATCACTACCATGATGACCTGAAATGTCAAAAAGGGGATCTCTTGGACACCTGCATCCAAGAAGCTTGGGCAGGGAATGCCCCACAAGTATGTAAGTAATTTTACCTCTCTTTCACCAACATCTAATCTGAATTTCTGCAAAACTGGTATGCATAATGGTGGTGCTTCTCTCCCAACAGCTGCAGAAGAGAGGGCTTGCAATGCTAAGTTGCATGCCAGGCACCTGGCCAGGTTGCGCCATGAGTGTGGTGAGTACAGATGCATTATACTAACTGTAGTGAAAAAAGTAAGAAAGGGTAAAACGTTAACTGCATTAAAGCATATATAATAAAGTCTATAGTGCAATAAATGTGGAATTAGAGCTGTATTGCAAGAAATGAATAATGCCAACTTTAGTGCAATAAAAACAGGAAACAATACCTGCAATTGCATTTAAACATATACAATAAAGTATGTGGTGCAATAAATGTGGAATTAGAGCTGTATTGCAAGAAATGAATAATGTTGACTGTAGTGCAATAAAAACATGAAGCAATACAACTAATTGCATTAAAGTATATACAATCAAGTCTGTAGTGCAATAAATGAGCTGTTTTGCAAGAAATTAATAATGCCAACTGTTGTGTAATAAATCAAAACAATACCAATAACACCAAGGAGAATAGTGTACATCAGGATTGTCTTGTAGTAACCATTGCAGAATGGTCTGAATGGAGAGAGGGTTTGAATGGAGGGATGAAAAGTCAGCAAGCAAAGGAGAGTAATAGTGCTGAAATTAAATTCATCCTCAAGTCCTGGTGAGTACCTTCATGAGGTGGACCCTGTTTTCTACAAAATCTCACCAAGGCAACCCTGATATATTGACTATATTTATATAGCATATATCATGGACAGAAGTAGATCAAAAATTTAAAAAGATAGCTGGGTGCACAAGACCCAGGATAACAAAAGTGCCTAATCCTGGTAGACGTTCTGGTGCCAGGACTGAAAAAAATGACAGTGTAGAATCCTCAAAATATGGAAACATTATTATAATGGGGCCAGGTCAGGCCCAAGGGAGGATGGCCCCCTGTTGTAGAAGGAAGTAGCAGTCCACAAAAATCACAAAACCTGGTAGGCCAAAGAAGACCCATAAAAATGATAGAGTGGACTATTGAGGATAATAAAGACGTTATGTATTGTTACTATTATGCAAAAAGCCCAGAATTTCCAGACAGAAGATATACAAAAAGATTAAAAGATAAATTAGAGGAAAGAAAAATACGGCCACAAGAAAAAACTGTTAGAAGCTTCAAATAAAAATTTGTGGTCATTAATATAACAGATTTTTTGAAAAACAGTATATAGACCAATAAACTTTGATCTGTTTGGAAAAAGAAGCATCCACAGAAGTGTGAAAATATAAACAACAAAACTTAAATATTTTTGAAAAGTATAAAAATGAAATATGGACATGGGAAAGAAAGAGGGATTGGACATGGTGCAATATTTATGCAAAGGTGAAAGCCAGATTAATCAACATAAAAAAGGCACCCCCAAAAGATATTTGAAGAGGAAATACAGGCAAAGGCATCCAGACATGGAAAATTTCACAATAAAAAAAATATCACAAAGAGGGAATGTAGAAAAGCAGATTAGTAAAGTAGAAGTTAAAAAAATAGAAGTTGAAGTTATGGAGTGCCTGCAAAGTGAAGGATTTGATGTAGAAGGTCTAACACAGGTTACATCACGGCATGATGGAACGAGTCCCCAGAGTAAAAAGAAACAGGAAGATCAGGAGACATCTGAAGAAGAAATATGGACATGGGAAAGAAAAAAGAGTTAATATGGTGTAATATCTATGCAAAGGAGAAAACAAAACTAATCAATACAAAAAGAGCAGTATCAAAAATATTTGAAGAGAAATACAGGCAAAGGAATCCATACATGGAAAACTTTAAAATACAAAAAAATAAGAAGACAAAGAGGAAAAGTAGTAAAGGAGATCAGTAATGGAGGAGTTAAAGAAATAGAAACTGATGTTATGGAGTACCTACAAAGTGAAGTATTCAGTGTAGAAAATCTAATTCAGAAAGCAACCCAAAAGGATAGAGCAATGGAACTCCAAATAAAGGGGAAACCAGTAAAATGGGAATTGGTCAGGTGCCATATGAAGATATTTTGGAGCCTTCCACAGGAAATGAGTATAAACATTCACTTGAAGTTGGATAGCAAGGAAAGGAACAGGACACTGTGGAAACTCTGACATAGTTAATGTTAAGGAGTGATAGGCCAGTGAGTTCTCATATGACAGAGCAAAGGATGGCACAGGTTGAAATTGAAGACAATGTGCCACAGGAAGATGCACTAGAACTTTCTATAGAATGCCCGCAGGAAATGGAAAACAAAAAATGTGCCCTCAGTTTAGAATAAAATGAGCTAACAGAAGAGTTGCTTGTCTTAATAGAGATATACATATTAAGATCAATGAAAGAAATAGACTGCAGAAAGTCAATAAAACCCAAAAAGTCAAAAAATTGATCAAACAAATGAATACATTAATTAGGATTGTCAATAGAGATCCATGTGATATTACAGAAGTAAAGATGATATATTACTGTGCAGCTAAATTAATAACCGAGAAAGTTTTACCACAAGAATACAGGGTAGTGAGAGAGAGAAAGGGGAGAAACTGAATACCATCATGTAAGTATCGAATACAGAATACTATAAAGCAACTAAGACAAGAGGTGTCACTGTTAGAAGAGTATAGAAGAAGGAAGAGATCAATGAAACTACTTAGAAAGATAAACATGATAAAAGCAGTGTGCAGTATTGGAACAGATCAGGATCTATCATGCACTATCACTAATAAACTAAACCTCTCAGCACAGGTGGGAAAACTTAGAAGATATGCAGATAAATATAAAGGAAAAGTACAAAATAAGCAATTTATTTATTACCCAAAAAAGGTTTATAGAGAATTAGGAAACAAGGTAAAAGGAATTGAAAGACCACCAAAAAAAGAGGAAATATATAGCGTTTGGAGAAGTATCTATGAAGAGCCTGTGGAACATAACAAAGATGCTAAATGGAGAGAAGAAGTAAAAGAAAGAATAAGAAGTTTAAAGGTACAACATATCAAATGAGATGAAGAGATGTTAAGAAAAGAGCCAGAAAGATGTTAAGAAAAGCCTCAAATTGGAAAACCACAGGCCCAGATGCAGTACCTAACTTCTGGTTAAAAGTATTAATATCTTTGTATGAAGATTTAGCCATGAGTAAGAACTATATATATGTGCACCCTACAGACATAAACCTGACTAACAAAAGGAAAAACAATGCTCCTACTTAAGTGTGAACCTGCAAGCTACCATAAAAATTATAGACCGATAACTTGCCTTCCAACGATGTATAAACTATATACTGGAATTGATGTCGACAGACTCTATAGTCATTTAGAAGAAAACTCAATTGTGGCAATAGAACAAAAGGGCAATAAAAGAAAGTCATATGGAACAAAGGATCATTTGCTGTTAAAATAAAGTAATAGTGAAGAATTGTAAAAAGTGGAAGAATTTAAATATGGCATGGATTGACTACAAAAAAGCATTTGATAGTATCCCACATTTATGGATAAGAGTGCTTAAAAATGTATAAGATACACCCTACACTGATCAACTACATTATAGTGATCATGAGACAGTGGCAGACTACTTTGCAATTAAGCCATGATAAAGGACAAATTATTATTCCAGGGATAAAAATTCAAAGGGGGATATTCCAGGGTGACTCTGTTACCACTGCTATTCTGCCTTGACCTTAACCCATTAAACTGTCTACTTAATAGTTTAGACTATCCCCGGGATTCATGAAGCTTGCGCCAGGCACAGGCATAGCGTAGGTGGTATAATGCCAAATATGGCCGCAGAGCGATTCAGGTACGATCCAATTCCATGTGCACTACCAGCGTACGCAAGATCTGTGCAGCTCCCGGTGTAGGTATGCAAATCACCCCATGCGCAGTACTGCAGCATGCAAATGAAGGTACATAGCGATTCATGAAGTGGCGTAGGCGTAGCGTAAGCCTACAGAAATGTAAACCAAAAAATGGTTTACATGTTGACAAACAGAACATCAGGGCCTTGGCAGCAGACCAGACTCATGTATTACAAAGTTAACATATGCCGATCGCTAAATATACAGCCAGTGGCATAAGAAAAGATGCACAACACATACAAAATAACATTTAATGTCATGGCTACAGTAATACAAAGTACAACCGTAGGACATGTGTGTGCAAATGGGAACACAAGGAAAATATATACAAATGTCATAAAATAGCAATGTAACACAAATCATGATTTCACCATAATAGTCAATGGTATGCATGCTACACCACAACCAAGCTGTAAGGGTTGCTAAGGGCCTGTGACAGTGTTTGGCATGGTAACTATGAATTAGTAGTCAATGCCATGTAAATGAGGCAAGTAATAGTGAATCGCAAACATCCCGCTGGCCTAAGGATGTACAATACGGCACAACACTACAACATCGAGGAGTGGTCTGGAGGAATACATGACATCAGCAGTGGGGTGTGCCACTGCAGCTGTAAGCACATTGGAGCAATGCAAATCCTGTTGCTAAGCAAAGCCACAGGATAGGGGTGTGGATGTAGGTATAGCTTTGCTCAGCTGAGAGCACACATGGTGCCCGAAAGCGCATGTGTACGTGGATGAAAACGTGCCCGAATCCCAGTAAGCAGACTCATGCGCAGCGCACCACAGCCCAAAAAGGAAGTTTAGGGGAAGACAATAAGGAAATGCTACAGTAGGGTAACTGGAGTACAACTGAGCAATTAACACCTATTAACTCACAGTGGGCAATTGACGCCAACTAACAAGGCTGCTAGCAGCAACCTGCAGAACAGGATAGGAGAGGTGTCGGATTGCAAACAAAAGAGATCTGTAACCGCCGAGCAAAGCAAACCTGCAGTAGATTGGCAATAGAACACATTTCACAAGACAATCCTGGTTCGGGAAAGTACAAAACAAGAAAGCAGGCTGCTGGATGCATTCCAGACAATGGGAGGGGGATCGTTAAGAAAAGTGGAGGCAAGGGCAAGAGGTAATCCATGGCAGCTAAATGTAATTTAACACCAAAGGCAGCACAATAGCAGTATCTGTGGCAAAACACAAGATACCCTGCAGCTCCGAATGTACATACACACCCTATGACATCATCAGTGTTCAAAGCACAATAGTATAAAGTGTGAAGGCACTTCACACACACTTGTGTATTCCCAAACACTGCACCATCAGTGTAAACAGACGGGGAACTTTTACAATGTACTTGTTTGGAGTTGCCATAGCTGTGATTCCTCAGCATGTGTTGGTGACTGAAGGTGTTGTGGAGGACGATGCTGACAACCACCTCAGGCCCCAGAGGAGGAGAAGAGTGTTCAGACCAAGGGTAACCTACCAGGGCTACATGATCTGGAGATAGTAGAGCATTACAGGGTGGACAGGGACATCATACAGCAAATAGTTGAGCTGTGCCGGCCACGCCTGAGAGACAAAAACAACAGAGGGGACCCCATCCTAGTGGACACGAAGGTATGTGTAAGCCTGAGAATACTAGCCACAGGTACCTTGCAAAGGCCAACTGGAGATATCATGGGGATCTCACAGGCATCAGCATCCAGGGTACTCCACCAGTTCCTGGATGCCATGTTACCACATGCCAGTGAGCATATATACATCCCCCAAACTCAGGAGGAGTTGGCTGGCAATATGCATCTCTTCCACCATGTGGCACACTACCCGGAGGTACTGGGTGCAATAGACTGCATGCACATGCATATCAAGTCACCACCCGGAGACCATGGTAGGCGCTACATAAACCGCAAGGGATACAACTCCATCAACTGCCAGGTCATGTGCAATGCCCAGGGCATTATCACAGATGTGTGTGCTGGCATCCCTGGAAGCTACCATGACTCCCACATCTGGCATGCCTCACAGCTGTATCAGGTATTTGTCAGGGGGGACATCCCATATGGCCACCTTGTGGGGGATGCTGGCTATGCACTGGAACCGTGGATGATGACTCCCATCAGAAATGCACACACACCCATGCAAGAACACCATAATGAGGCACACGCACAAACCAGAATCATCATAGAGCGTGTGTTTGGGATGCTGAAATCATGGTTCCATTGCTTGGACATATCTGGTAGAGCCTTGCAGTACTCTCCAGGCATGTGTGCCCACATCTTCAAAGTATGTGCCATGCTACATAATATGATGCTGCGGAAACAGCTGCAGCAGGGACATAATGGTGAAGGCCCTCACAGCCCACTGCAATTGCCAAGGCCATCACAGGCACAGAGGGATTCAGACCACGAACAACCTGTGCCAGCCCCAGTAGGCAGATGGAGGCATGCCCAATATGCCCACGCCTTGGCAAAGAGGGAACCTATAGCACATACACTGACAGTGTAGGCCCCTATGGACTGACACACTTCTTCACCTGCACACACAGTAAAACGGATGGCACACACACACAACCACCTGTAAATTGTAATGTATAGGTGGCCTACTGTATGTATCCTACATAGGCAGCCCTCAACTATTACACACACAACAGCTATTGGAACAAGGAAAGTCAACACCTGAACAGTAAACGAAGCTAACAGCATATGTTGATACTGTATGTATAGGTTCATAGGTACATCGGTAGGTACATGCCCGATTGTCAGAGGCCATTCAGCAGTCTAGGCAAAATTTGTCTGCTATCGCCACCCCATCGGTCAACCAACTGTCCCTCTGTGGAGCAGAGCCAATTGCGGGATCCATGTGTGTAACCACTGTTCCCCACCTACTCTGCATGGATTCCTTGGTGTGTTAATGAGGGCCTCCATATAATGTAGTTAGGGATGTAGTGCCAAAGTATGGGGAGTACCCATGACAGGTATCCACCACCCCAGCATTCTCCAGTTATGGTTGTGTCAAGGTGTAGCACATTACAGTGTGTGGCTCACTCTGACATAGATTCCCAGTGCTGGAGCGCATCCATTAAACATCACTTGGACATACCATGAAGTGGTGTCATCCATATGTAAACTAACTGAGTTACACATTTGACTGCAGTATGGAGGAATAGCCGTAGTACAGTCCACATGCAAAACACCATTAACACCTGTACAAACACCAGATGACCAAGTGGTAAAGCCACTGACTGTGTCGTGTATGTACCCGGTTCCACGTCCTGCAAGGGCCGTTACGTAATCCCGATGGCACGAATAATGGATGTTGGATGTAGGTTATTAGAGCACATGTAAGAACATGTTAGCAGGTTTATACAGTGGAAAGTGATGGTAAGCGTTGTTTAAACAGGACTACATGGATATGCGCAAAACAGGTCTCAGCTTTGCTGAATTCCGTGCAGATCATGGTCAAGGATGTCCACAACAGGTGAAACCAGCATTATTCACCCATGTACTAACAGTGTCTGCTCTGAGAGGTAAAACAACCACTGGCAGGAGTAGAACATGCAACCATGTACACAATCACCTACCACTAAGCTACTTGAGATGTACCAATGGCAGGTGTGCATTGTGACAGGTTAGAACACAAAAGGGCGGGGTTCAGCAAACAGAATACACACCCATGTACCCAACGAAAAGCATGTACACTCTCTCTCCTTCTCCCTGTCTATATATATATATATATATATATATATATATATATATATATATATATATATATATATATATATATATATATATATATATATATATATATATATAATAGGGATAGAAATGGTGATAGAGAGATGTATGTCAATATATACGGAAATACATATATCTGTGAATATATAGACAGGTTAACGACATGTACACAACCATGGAGGTACAAATGAATAGGATACTGCCAACTACCGAATGCTTTACATACTGACACATGTAATCACGAGGCTTAAAGACTGAAAGACCACAGTACCAGAACAGTATAACCACAAGTAATATTATCACGATGTTAAGGGACATTTAGTTATTGCTGCCGGTAATGCGGTCCAAGTAGGTACTGTGTTTAAGTGTGGTTCCAATTGCTGTAGTGTGTGTAAGTGCATGTTAAGAGTGTGGTGTGTGTTTCTGTGGGACTGTAATGTGTGTGTGTGTGTGTGTGTGTGTTTGCATTGTGGGCCTGTTCGTGCTAACTCAGAGGTAGATTATTACAGTAGTTGTGGTCATAGCCGGCCATAGGCATACGGTTACCACCTGTTCCACTTTGAGAGGGACAGTCCTTCTTTGGCCAGTTGTGTCCTGACAACAAAAATTAAAAAGGGCAAATGTACCGAGATTGTAGGACATACTGATGTCCCATATATTAAGTAATAGTTGCATGAAATAGTTATGTCCATCTCTCAAATACGTAAATTGTACAAGAAACATAATAAGCAGCTAAAGTCCTACAAGAATAAGGTTTAATTTAAGTTCTATCCTTTGTACTGACAGTGGGTTTGTGTTGGCCTCTAAACCCTGATGTGTCCCCTGCAAATGTCCCAATATAGCCAATTGAAAAGGTGGCAACCCAAGCCAAAGAGTTGGAGTCACCAACACAACTGCTATGAGTGCAAATATTTGTGACAGAAATACACAAAACAGCTTTCATGTAGCAACAGTTCAGTACATATCGACGTATTTTGGAGGGATTGAAGGATCAACATCACCTGCATGCTATATAGGAACCAATTAACAATGGTTTAATGAATAAGCCCGCAATAACCATAGTAGTAGTCTACTAAATGACAGGTCTTCAATTAGGGAAGGGGCCACCACACACATATGGAATATGTATAAATGCAGTCCCCACAAACCTTTATCTGCTATGACCACCCACCTACATCTGCCCCACACCTGAAACAATTGCAATACAGACTGTAATAACATCACAAACATCCACTCACTCAATAACATCTGCAGAAGTGTTAAAATACCTTGTGAGAAACACACTTGTAATGGCACCATGTGAAATCGTTGCTGTTGTACAATGGAACAGACGCCAGTGTTACAGGTTTTGTTTGCAATAGTCTCGTATCAGACGGTTGAGATAACAGCTACACTCACATGTAGAACTATTTACTCTAGCCGTCACACACAATCCACGGGGGACAGGAATTCAAAGTATCTGTGTCTCTCCATATAGCTGTTGCAATTCATCACAACACAATACATCCAGACCGTCTCCCTCGAAGGTAGGGCAAAATGACAACGCCCAAGTGGAGTATTCAATTATACACCACTGTTGCCGTGTAATTGGCCAATGGAGTAGCTGCGCAGCTGATGTGCATGTAATAATTTACTCCGAAACACCAATTGGTGGCAGGATACTACATGTTACAGGTATCCACGTATAAAACGATGGCTTGCCATACATTCAAACCATATGCTCATACCATTGAATCATTTAAAGAGGAAAGGAGTAACACAGATATTATCGTATACTCGGACCACTAAGAAGGTATGTAGAACACTCAGTATGTTAGTGTATGTAGTGCATGTTCTGTATTAATGAAAGTGTACACAATGCAGACAGTGGGAAAAAGTATTATGTAGTGATGTCTTGTTGAGCATAGTAACACTTGTAGAAATTGTGTGTACTGCTGTGGGCCACAAGGTAAACACCTCAGACACCACAAGGGATGCTACATAAGGGCTTTAAGCATAACAATTCCACTCCAGCCACTGTTGGTGGTAGGGTTTGTCCAACAAGTACGTGCCATAGCAGGGGATAGTTTATGTTGATATACTGTAACAGTAGGCATATGTATGGGCGTATAATGAGAATAACATGCCTAAGGTGGTCCTGCTGTGCAATTATGCTTTGTATTATGGGATATGATTTCAAATATGTGAAAAGTACAGTATTGTAGGTAGATAAGTCAAATATTTTACATAGCATGACTGGTATATTATGCAAACATAAGGTATGTGTATTGGACTGTACAATACACAATAATAGGATACATATATCTTGTAGTCACCAGACAGTGTAACAGCATGATAGCTAATTGAAATGGAAGAGCTACTCAATTATCCATGCACAAAGGACATGTAATAGCTTCATAGGTTCATAGTTAGGTACTATGCTGTCTGGCCAAGTCCATTTGTAAGCCCTAAAACAGTGTTGTCACTGGTGGCACTCCCTAGGTTAGTGTCCTGTGCCTGTGAACCGCACAGCCATTTGTTTCCTGAACCTGTGTACAGTACAGCCACTGCAGTAATCTCTGGCGTACATGTCTGTTCCCCATCCACCCATCGAGGTATCTCATGAAGAGTGCTAGTGAAAGTCCCTGCCTGATGTACATAGGAATCATGTTACAAAGCAAGGTGAGTGTCCGTTTCAGGAATGTATCCCTCCAGTACGTGCTGCTCATCATTGTGTTTGGGTACATATCCCAGAGCATGTCGCTCTGAGTGGCTTTTGCTTATGTTGCTTATGTGGAGCATATCCATCAATATTGGTGTGGACATGGGCCTTGTATGTTCAGCAGAGGTCACATCTGAGTATGCAGTATGCAAATGACTACAGTTGGGGTTTCAGTAGTTGTGCTGCATACGTCATCCTTTGGTGGTGAGTAATACTGTTGGTGCATTAATGTTGTGGTATTTAAAGCCTTTGCTGTCCTGTAAGGTACACCCCAAAGGGGGTGTTGTAACCCTGAATGTGTTTCATAGGTCAGGAGTAAAGAGATAGAATGGCAGCCATTGTTCCGGCTACAAACCATTACAGATTAGGGTGGCCATGTAGAAGGATATCCATGCCCCCTTGGCAATAAGGTTATCAAAGGAGTGGGTGATCTACGTGTGTACTAAGATCCTTTATAATGTCTTATATATGTAGGGGACTACCACCTATGTGATAGTCACAGGGTGATTGTTGTAATCCAAAGGGTTTGTCTATGCACCATCTGCCATGCTGCTTGAGGCCATGTTACTGACACCAGGTATCTGTCACAGTGATATCTGTATGGAGGGTGTGTATATTAGCTGGTGAATCAATCATGGCCCCTAGTTTGCAGTCATCTGGAAACCTATTCAGGGAAAGTCTTTCTGTGCTAGACTGTACCTCAGGGAAGCATATAACAAACATGAGGGTCCCTATGACCGAGGACTGGGGTATGCCAATTGTAACTGATGTACAGTAGGAAATGCGGTATGCTACCCTCACCACATGTGTCCTGTCCGTGAGCCACTTTACTAACATCTCAAGATGTATGGGTCTCTGTGCAGGTGGATGTGTATATTGACAATACCAGAATGGTGAACGGTGTTGAAAGCCAATGAGAGGACAAGGTAGGCTGTGCGGAACCCTTACCATCATCTACTACCTTGGTAACTGTCTCACAGGACTCCACCAGATGTAGGAGCCATGGTGTGGCCCTAACAAATCCAACCTGGGTGGTATCAAAGGTTTGGAGGCCAACAATGTCTCTGTGAATGACTTCCATGATGATGCTCTCAATAGCCTTGCAGAACAGTCTAGTCAGGCGTATAGGGCAATAGTTCCCCTGGTCCATTGTGGTGCCACCTCTGTGGAGTGTGATAACTGCTGCTGTGCGCCATTCAGGATCCACTATGCCTGATACAAGGCTGTTAGTGAATCTGGTGCCCAAGTGGGGAGCCATGTAGTTCTGAGGTTTGTGTAAATCGCAGCCTGGGATGTTGGATGGTCACATGGAGTGTGTGTTCCAGGCTTTAGAGAGAGCAGATCTGAATGGCGTAGTTGTATCTGCAGGGACTCTACATTGATCCTGTATAGATGTGGGTGCTTTAGGGTGTGAGAGGGGTGTAAAGTCAGCTGCCAGGTTGTTGCCAATATCAGTCAGTTCTGTAATGTTTCTGCCTAACTGTTGTATGTCAGAGCAGATGTGGTTATTGCCATCGAGAGTAGTGACATACCTCCATAACGCTTAGTGGTAGTCCTTTGAATGTGTCACAGTAATGTTTACGTAGCTAGTGGAGGATGTAAGAAGGGATCCCAGAATCCTATTGAGACTGACTAGGGAGCGACCCCACCCAAGGGAGTGTACCCTACTTTGCAACTGTCTCCTTCTGTCATGCAGTATGTCCATGGCAGTGGACCCCCAGAGGGGCATCCGTTATGTGGTGGGTACTGTCATGTCTCTGTTTGGGATAGCATGATCCATGCAGTCATGTAAATGCTAATGAAGTGCAGTTGTGCATGTTTCTGTGTTTGGAACTATATTGTCCATCTGCACGGGTGTCATGGCGTTTACTACTTCTGTCATACAAAGCATGAAGTTGGCTTTGTAGAAATATTGTACTGTGTTTTCCATGAAGGGTGTGGTGCCAGGATGTGGATAACAAGGGTGATTGGCATATGTTCGGAACTGACCAACGAGGGGATACCCCAGGTGTGTAACACCAGTCACACATGTTGGTAATGTTCAGGTCTACGATATTGTTGGCCTTGGTGGTGGTGTGTATAGGTTGATCCAGCTGAATGGAGTTTATTAACCCACAAAAGTGTTGGCCTAATGTGTCGGTACATGAGTAGGTATCACATTTAGGTGTGGGGTAGTGTCAGTGTTACATTAGTAGTTCCTGTTTGAACCTTACTTTCCAGTACACCAAGAAATGAGGGCTGTTAACCATAGGGTATGGTGTGGAATCCGTAGCAAGCTACAATTTGTATAGCAGTTCTGGCCACAATTAGTTGCACTTGGATTGCCTCTGATGCATCGTGCTAAGCAACCAGCATGGAGGTGTGTACATCCCTGTGAAATATGGACACACTTCCACCGTGGGTGTTCCGGTCCTGGTTACATGACTGAAAGGTGTGGGCTGTGTAATAGCCTGTCAGTGCAGGGGTGCTCTCCAGTGTCTAGAAGCAGGTCACAGTCACTGCAGAGACATCGAAGTGGTCCATTATAAGGAGTGCCTCGGATGAGTGTGTTTGAGATGAAGATGTCAAGCATTGAGTAACAATACCCTCAGGTTTTGCTTGCCTGTACCTGTTCTGGTGGTGAATATGTGTCTGAAATGTGTCTAAAACAAGCAGTATACGAGCAGCAAGAACCTGAGATGTTACCAATAATCCCAGGGCCGACAGGTGCAGGCCATCTGTGGCAAAGCATTGTGGTTTGTCGACCATGTCAGTCAAAGCAGACGGATACTGGATACCCTTGGAATGACACCAGAAGCATAGGCAACTGTTGACGTGAATAATTCTGTTGTTCTACTGTGTCATCAATCTGGACTAATGCAGAATACTTCTCAGGGCTAGGGCGATACCTGCCTGGGCTACAAGATCGGAGAGCTATTGCATGTCCCTGTACATATAGTCCAGGAAGTTACATTTCAGGGCATTCACACTAACGTGGAGAATGACAGTCATATTGTACCTGTTGAGGAGTGACCTGAGTGCATAGGTCATGTTGTGGATCCTGTTACCCGACAGCCAGATGTCAGTGACTATCACCTTGTGCGGCCTGCTGAGTGGGACATCAGTGTGACCTCCTACAGAGTCACCTATGACAAGTGTGTTGGGTATGTTATAACACCCTATTGGCTGTAGTTGATGGGCACACATGAGTCTGTGGGCTATAAGTAATTGGTGTTGTGTTTGGTGATGGGGGCTGCCTCTGTTGCCTACATAGAGTAGTATGGTGAGGCTCTGAAAATGTTGTACTCTCACTATGTGTGGCCTGTGGTGGTGGAGATCTACTGAAACTATGTGATGAGTGGGGTGTGCTGCAAATGTTTAACATCCCCACATGATTGTCAGGGTAAGTCTGGGTCAGAGAGAGCATTACCTCCAGCATGGCTACATATGTGCATCTCCCACAGGCTGTAGTTTCATATGCTAGGAGGTGAGCATTGACTGTGTACATGAGCTGATTGCTATATTGCCACATGTTGCTCACATTCATCATATAGACAAGCAATAACACTGGTAATTGGCATTTAGACATGCCTGTCTAGTCAACCATTACTCACAAGATATGTGAGGTAAGTGTGTACAACAGCTGTTGTACTGTAAGCATGCTGGAAATGTAAGGACAAACAGTGTTTACCTCTAGAAAATGAGTAGGATTGAGTGATAAAGTAATTAGTAGCTCATGAAGTGTGTACATGTTCTGAACAAGTGCTGAGCATGAATAAGCAATACAGATAGGGTGTTGGATAATTTAAACTCACTGCCCCCCAATAGGTACACAATCACATATCCATGAACACGACAGAGCCCCTGTAACGATAACTATGATGGTACAAGGTACACTCTGGCTGCATGTGACCTGTCCAAATCCCTGGTCGTATAATACAAATATGGCCAAACAGTTGGCTCTACACATACACTGCCATGTAAAACATAGGTTCATGGCAGTCTGTGAAAATACGGAATGTATCACACTAACAGTTATCACAACCCACAAAGTGGAGACGCCACTCATAATGGGAGGCACAGCACTATTACCCTACTGAGTATGGTCTGAAAGCCTATGAACCTTAATCAACGTAGATGTTGTTAGCAGTACAGATGTAGATGACAGTACCAATGAATACACACTGCATAGCATACCTGTGACAGGTCAGAGGACATCATCACCCATACTGTGTTCCACCTACACTCAGTATACTACATGTACCATCGTATGTCACAGGAGTGTTCTACCAGTGGCCTGTTCACAGAAGCAACACTACAAAAGGTGTCTAAGTGACATGTGCATAGCACACCAGTGGCAGCTACAGTAAAACAGGGTTAATGTGTTGTACTCCCCTGTCTTTGTAGCCCATACCACAAGGACAAATGGGTGGCATCTGCATATGTGAGAATGTGAATGGCCATGACCTAGGAGCAATAGCTGACTCAGTGTTGTGGACAACATACAGCATGGGCTTTGTGGGTGAGGTGCGTGACATATGTGCACAATCTGACAGCTGCTTATTGCATTGTCACCACTATGTTAATAACCCTGTACTCATTAACTACCACCTCGGCAGTGGTCAACATTATGGACACTGTGTGTAAGGGATAGTGCTGTGCAGTTTACCTCCCTGAGCTAGTGACATCACCAGGCCTATTAGGTAGTCATAAGAGGCAACCCAAGTCATGACAGGGTGCCATCCATGAGCATGGAGATCATTGGGCAGCCATACTCAGCACTCATGTGACCAATATCGGATCACATATCACCTTTAAGGGGTATTGGCCATGCTTGGATGGGCATTACCAGCCTTCACAATCCTCATCTCCACTATGGAGCATGCTGCCTACCCTGCATAAAGACATGTGCAACACTGTGATGTTGGACATGCTACACATACATATCCTGATCTGAAAGACATACATCATGGACAGTCACCATCCGAGTACAAGGGTCGACACATGCTGGACAGAACCCTGTGCCATACATGTGACACACTCCTGCCATACCATGCAACCCTGTCCAGCAAAGCTGCACATGTCATCTCTGTCATACATGGTGCGATGACCGCATGGTAGATGTATCAGTGACTGTCTGGATCAGTAATGTGGCACTGATTCACCTGCCGCCAGGAACATGGCTGTCGGGTACAGCTAGAAAACCTGACATCCTATGCCCATACATGGCCCAGGGCATACACACTACTAAATGATCTTGGCCATACATGCTGTAGTTGATAACCATCCCTGCGAATACCATCTGGCTAGCCATTGTCCCATGTGTATCACATGTGCAACACCGGCGATACGTGGCAGGATGTTGAACTGTTGTACAGTGCCATGTAGATGTATATGGCAAAACACATGCTTGTAAAGGTTTCCGTGCACATGTCTGCATTGTCACTGCCCATGTCTGTGAAGGCAGTGTATGTGATGATATGTGACATATACACAGCATCAAGGTCAACAGCATTAATGTGCACACATCCAGGCATGTGCTGATAGGTAGGAACACCAGTACAGGCAAATAGACATGCCCACATCACAACAGCATTCACATGGAGTATGAACAATGTAATGAGGTGACACATTTATATGGTGATAATATCCAATCCCCATCGGGTGTTACATGTGTGTGAAACAAACATGTCAGTCGTGTGAGTGTCATGACGATTTGCAAAAACAACTGTTCATAAGTACTAAATGTAATACACATAAATGTGCATCTGTGTCTCTGTGTATCTCTGAGATGCTGTGACCTGTCTCCATCATTATGTCTTACAGATAATGCCTCAATCACGACTGCCGGCATATAGCCGCTTGGAGGATGATGCCCTCATACCATACCTCCATGATAACTATGACGTACTGTTCAGCCATGTGCCACAGCATGCACAGCAGAGTGATGACCTGTGGCAGGAACTTCACAAGAGGGTCAATAATGTGGGTGTCCATAACCGCACCTACCAGCAGGTGTGCAGACACTGCATGGACCTGATCTGACATGCAAAACAGCATGCCAATGCAATCGCCAGGGAACAAGGTAGAACAGGTGGTGGGCCACCAACCCAGCCCCCACTCACACCTACCGAGGAGTTACTGGCCAGCCTGGGGACCCCATCAGAACAGCATCCACAAACTCTAGCTGCCATCGTGGAGGTGGGTGTCTCCCAACCACAGAGCCTGGAGTTGCCTGGTAAGTCACTACTGCACATATAAATATTATATCCCATTTAGTCGTATGTGTCACTGTACACTGTGTAATGTAACATCATATGCAAGGTATGTTTACACACATGCCGCATACTATAGTATGCTACCCTGTGTATGCACACATGTGCATACTCCATAGTATATGCTATTGTACTGGTGAATGTGTTAACATGCAAAGTGCACCCTGTAGCTGTCATACAGTCATGGATAATGATCTAACTGCTGTGTCACCCCTATACAGGTACCTCTGGCATGCCACAGAGATAGCAGTCCATTGCAGGTAAGACAGTTATCAGTATCAGGCATGTGAGTGTACAGATATATTTGCCATGTGGCCAATTAACACATGTACACATAATGTATAGTCCAGTCATGATATACAGGTCGCAGCTTTCATCAATCACACTGGCTACCCATGTGCAATATATAAAAACCAAATGAAACAACAACATGAACCCACAGTAACTGTCATTGCTAGATGTGTGGACAGCTGTCCATACAAAGGTGGAGGCATTGTTCAATGTAGGAATATGTACTATACATCAGAACAACACAGGTGGGGTACGCAAACAGTACTACACGGTGAGCTGGGATATGGACAGCCCACATGATCCACCATTGTGGAATGTGCCCCTGCAATGAGTGCAGACATAGTGATGTGCCAGCTGACATGTCCCAGACATGTAGTGGTCCGGCTGCAACATTGTCACACTATCCCATAAAACATACCCCACATACCAAACATACAACTCTTTGTCTGCATAACCCTGTGGACACTAGAGTATCTGACATCTATGGGTGTATGTCATAAGGAACAACACAGACATGTGACATAGATGGCCATCACACACATCTGGCCAACACATGTTCGCACATGACCATGGAGGATGGCCGGAGACATGTAGTAACACACAGTAGATGTGATGTGTATGTGTGTACACCCTGTTGCACATTGTCTATTCATGGTCCAACTATAGCCTTTGTTGAATGGTTATATAGTAGATGTGGAACACTTAACATCCTAACAGCCTGTGCACAGCTTGTGGAGGTGTCACTTAATTTGACCACATACAATGTGTTGCACATCATGACTGTGTCACAGCATGAAAGTAGTCATCTGTACATCTTCCACATACATACACAGACACCACATCAGGCCAGAGATACCGTACATTTCCCTTGCTGCTGTTGGACATCACTGTCAGCCATGCACCTCATGTGTGTGGTACATAAATTTCATGTGGAACATGGTGTATTGAGCAGTCTGCCATGTGTGGACATGGTTGACAGGCAGCTAAGACATGTTAGCAGTTGTGCAGGGGTGTTATCGGTATGTCATCCAGTGACCTGTCACACATGACACAGCATGGTTTAGTGTGCATACACCTCAGAGACGTGGGTCACAATCCACAGTATGTATGTATTGTGTATGCACGCAGTCATGGCTATGCACTGTATGTGTATTCCACACTGTATAGCAATAGAAATGCCTCACGATTCCATGCAATGGTACTGTGTCTGTACTTCACACTGTATAGCAATAGAAATGCCTCATGATTCCATGCAATGGCACTGTGTCTGTACTTCACACTGTATAACGATATAGACGTCTCATACCACCCTCAATGGTCACACACATCTGCTAAAAGTGCATTCTATCTGTAGGGCATACAGTCAACACTGCAATGTGACACCATTACACTGCTGTACATGTGTCAGGACACCATTGTGTCAAACATGTATGCATGTCACTGCACACATCAGCAGATTACATGTCATACTACATGTTAATGTCAAGGACATATGCCTCACATAAGCCATGTGTACTGTTAACCTGTGCTGGTCCACATGGTATATCACAGGGATGCATGCTTACTACCATGATTGTGTGAAATGCATGGCTTCTGCTATGACACATGCTTGCTGTTGTGTGCAACCCAGGGATGTAATCTAACTAACACTGTTAATGTCTGAGCTGCATGCCGTATGCTGTATTACATGCATGCTGCATGCCTTCTGTCATATCACATGCATGGTTGTCTGTGTGTGTCTTTGTGTGTCTGTGTGTGTGTCTGTGTGTGTGTCTCTATTGCAATGTAGAGTCTTTGTTTGCCTTCACAGGTGATGTAGGTGCGTTGCCCTCCTGCGGTGCATCTGATGTTAGTGTCCTCACAGACTCTAGCAGTGACAAACATAAGCTTGAGGTACAGGCAGGGTTGTCAGGGGCTGAATCTTTGCCTTTGGTTGCCATCCCACCTATACCCCTCTTATCCCCGCACACAGTTTTCATGCCAACACATACCCCATCACCAGTGGCCATAGAGGAAGGAGAGTTACCATGTGTTAGGTCAGAACAGGAACATGTGGTGGCTATGGAAGGTGTGTCGTCACACCATGGTGTCAGTGAACTGACCGCAGATGCGCCACACATGCATATGGCCAGTGCTGCTCGTAGGAGGACCCCTGGCCGACATGCACCTGCACGACAGAGCGCAGCAGTTGGTGTCACCAGACACATGTTTCAGATTGTAATGGTGGCACAGGCACGTGCTGAATGGCAGAACAGAGAAGGGCAGAGGCTTCAGAGGGCTGCTATCATTCTTTAAATGAAAACATCCAGACATTGGCAAATGCTCAACAGCAGATTGCTGACGTTTTGGACAGGCGATTGGGTGACACGGTTGGAATCCTTGACCGTGGCATGGCAATCTGTGAATGTGAGCTGTCTGTGCTGGAACATCTGGTAGGAGTGAGGCATAGGCCATGTGGACGTAGGCCAGCTACACCACCTGGTACAGGTCTACGCAAACGAGCTACCTTACATGCCTGCTCCCATAGTGCCCGTAGCAGCAGCAGTGCAGATGGTGCTGCACTGTCCACACCAGGACACAGCAGGCCATGTGGACGTGGCCCTGGACGGTCCCAGTGAGGACGCAGTTCCAGTGGACATGTGTCATTGGACAGTACCCATTCTGTACCTCTCTCTGGTAGTGCCCGTGCAACCCCTGGCAGGCACAGGTCATGTGGCCATGGATGGACACAGTGAGCTGTACATCCTGGTCTGTACAATCTGGAGCTGTCAACAATACCCATGTGTAGGCCGGATACATGGCAGAACTGTGTGCACACATACACGCACACACCAGAAACATCTGTAGGGCACCAATACCCTCATGCATAATAACCACACATGTCCAAGTAGATCACAGGCCCTAACCCACACACATGATGTCATCCACTGGTGCAGCCTAGGCCCCTGGCAAACAGTATCACCCTGCGCATATGATGATGCCTGTGCTGCATCCCTATCATCCACACCATCGGTGCAGGGACATGCTCATATGGTCTGATGCACAGGGTGAACAGAATAGTGAGATAGTTGTATATTACAATTGTTGTGTACTGTTGGCACGCAGCAGACATACCATGTAGTACAGGATTAGACTGCATTGTTTAATGTTCACAGTATGTGTCTTGGTAACAACAGTCACAACATGTTGGTAACGATGCCCTGTATCCCTCCTGAAGGTCTAATTGCAGGTGCCATTATGTGACAGTGTTTGCGGTTAGAATGCATTGTTTTATGTTCACAGTACGTGTCTTGGTAACAACAGTAACAGCATGTTGGTAAGGATGCCCTGCTTCCCTCCTTAAGGTCTTATTGCATGTGCCATTAAGTACCAGTGTTTCCAGTTTCACATGTGTAAATGTGGAGTACTCACAGGCATGGATGGCAATGCCAGCATGCTATATGTAGCCTCTACCTCACTGTTTGTAAGGCTGACATTCCATAGATCTCTACACACCTACTGATCCAGGAGCATGTGAGCTGTGTACTAGGCTACGGTGGCTAGAGACGGGACATCCATACCAGGTGACTTCACAGGTAAAGCTACATGGTGCAGGGGGTTTACACAGCGGACTAGCTGTTGTCAAGGGTGGGGGCCAGTTGATAGCATGAGGACTCACTGTGTAGCAGTAAAACACTGTCACATTAGAGGATGTGAACAGACACATACAGTAACATGCCCACACTCACAGGGTCAATGACACTGTAACACACATTTGATAGTGTTGAGGTGAGGACCCCTGCCTATGTGCTAATCACCATTACAGTACTGTGCACCTGCATGAAGCGACACAGGGAATGAACATGTACAGGTAGTCAGTAATGCGTAAGACTGACGGCATCAACAGGATAGTAGATTGCATTGCCTTGAGGAGTTAGGGGCCCTATCTGTTCTCAATGGTAGCATACATCCTCTCTCCATGCACCAGACAGCCATATATACATACACATACACACACTGGAGTCCAAATGTCATGCACATACAGATAGCTAACGTGTGTGATACACACACCACCCCTGCCTATGTCTTGCTGTCTACACTGCAGTATGTACAGATCTCTACAACAGTGTACAGGGTTGGGTAACAATTGGGGTGTATTCCCCACCATACATGGCATATATGGTCACACAGGCAAACACACATGGCAGTACTGTGAAACAAACACCTGCTATCTTCTGATACATCTGACAGACATGCAGCAGTATTGCCCGCATTACAATGTGTATCAACGCTACCTTCAGCAAATGTGCTGCTATATGCACATGGGAGGACTTAAGTGTTACGGGTGTCAACTGCTTTACAGTCAGTGACACTCTGACCACTGTGTAGGTTGTATATCTTCACCTTCAATTACCGGAAACATAGCTTACTGTTTGCACATGTTATGGTAGGACGGCTTGTGACACATCTGTGAGCTGTCTTCAGCAAACATCCACCTGCAAAGGTGGCCCACCACTTTATGTACACACATCCATCCATACCTGATGTACATCTTACCGTATTGTCAGTATTTCACTATATACAGGTGTCAATGATGGGACTGCATTGCAACTGCACGTTGTAGTCAGACACAGATAAACTGCAAACATCAGCTACTGCTCATGCATGGTAGCTGAATGCACACCACTACATGTACATGTGTATAGGTTCTACATTCCTGTCATGTAGCCATGTTTGTATGCATTGCAATTGGTGAACATGTGTGACATACATGACACATGGACTGTTGTATGCTATGATAGTTGTCATGGGTAACCAGTACAGAGGGAATGTTAACTCAGTCAACATTGCTACCGTATGTACTGTTAGCATTGAACAGCCATGGACTTACCTTCCATGTGCATGCATGTAATCGCTGTAGCCACGTGTCTGCACGAAGGATAGCATTAGCTATGCTATGTACATATGTGTTTTGTGTGTGTGTGTGTGTGTGTGTGTGTGTGTGTGTGTGTGTGTGTGTGTGTGTTTGTGTGGGGCATGTACATATCCACGGCGGTTACATGTATGTCACATCCAAACATGGGTGTGTTGCCTGGTGTACAGCAACAGTTACCTGTTACAGCTGTATAAGACCCAGGGCCCCTGTTATGTGTACAGCCAACCTGGTTATGAATAGTGGTATCAGTGCATTGCATAACACATGATGGAACCCTGTCAGTACATGGGTAGTCTGCACAGTTGCTGTACAGCTAGGTACAGTCCACTGGTCATGAGTAACATGGTGTGGTACTAATGATTGGATAGTGTTGCTGGTCCAAGGACACAGTGATGTGTGAGGGCTACATACTACAGTGCAGCATTTACCACTGTGATCTGCACCTGACACATCTGTGATGGCTTTTGAGAGTGTACTGGTCAGTACATGTGAGTGGCCTTCATATACGTGGGGACACTAACACCTGGAGTGGTTCGTAACACTCTTATGGCCCACATGTCTGTATCTAAGGTATACAGTGGTACTGCTATTGTGCACAACTGAGCCTTATGCCAGGTGTTCCTCACTGCACAGATGTCAGTATTCCCCATTGTTGGATCTAGATTGGCAGCTATGATTATGAACGCTACACATCTAGCACTATTTAGCATACACATACAATGCAGTTGTCCTGTAGATGTCAGGGTGTTTACCTGATCTCAGGTTCTTCATCTATGTATGGTACTACATGTGCGAGGTACCCACTCCTGCCAGGACAACACCACAGGTGGTATTAGTGTGCCAGGTTTAGATTGGTACAGCTAAGGTGATGGACAGCAGCAGATGTTGTGTAGAAGACCAGTGTCAGACATATGTCGTACAGCGTTCATGCTAACAATGATGACTATCGACACACTGTGCCCTTCCCTGTTTAGAATCTGTGTGCATACAAGACAGCCCTTCACTACTGTGTGTGTGAGCATGTCCAGTACACCGTTTTGTAGATGAACACATAGTGCATTCCAGACTGACGTGTGCTACTAAGTGTGTGAGCATGCCCAGTGACACCTTGTGTCGGTTGTGTGCCCCTGTGTATGGGCATGACCATTGTTATCCTGTATAGCGATAGTGGTCATCCAAGCATCAGATGGCCATACCCCACTTCAGGATGGATTCCTAAATTTAACACACTGGTTCACAGGTATGTACACCGTAACTGACAGCATCCATGTCGATGTCTGAATTCCTAGAAGGTCATATTGACTGTCTTGAAAGGTGTACTGTCTGTGGCGGACCTCGTATCTATGTAGTGTTGTACTAGTGCTCCGTAGATAGCCAGTTGTCCTGCTCACACTTCTGCCGTGTGTTCATCTCCAGCTGCCTTGGGACACTAATATGCTTTTAGACTGATCACACTCCATACAATCCCTATCGGTGTCTTTGCCTTTGTTGATGATGTCACCCACCTAGAAGTATACCTCTGGGAGTGTTGTGATCCAGTAATTTTGGTAGCGTGTTCTATAACTGTGTAATGCTGTAGTGTGATAAAGTAGTTAGGTCTATGTTTTAGTCCCAGCCCTGCTGCTTGTGTGTGTGTGTGTGTTTTTCCAGCTTCCTGGGGACAGAATAATGTTTTTAGACAGCTCACTCTCCATACACTCCCTATCGGCATCTTTGCCTTTGCTAATGATGTCACCCACCTAGAAATATGCCTCTGGGAGTGCTGTGATCCAGTAATCTCGGTAGCACATCCTGTAACTGCATAATGCTGTAGTGTGATAAGGCAGTTAGGTCTATGTTCTAATCCCAGCCCTGCCGTGTGTGTGTGTGTTTCCAGCTGCCTGGGGATGGAATAATGTTTTTAGACAGCTCACTCTCCGTACACTTCCTATCAGCATCTATGCCTTTGCTGATGATGTCACCTACCTAGAAGTATGCCTCTGGGAGTACTGTGATCCAGTAATCTTGGTAGTGCGTTCTGTAACTGCGTAATGCTGTAGTGTGATAAGGTAGTCAGTTCTATGTTCAAATCCCAGCCCTGCCATGTGTGTGTGTGTTTCCAGCTGCCTGGGGACTGAATAATGTTTTTAGACAGCTCACTCTCTGTACACTCCCTATCGGCATCTTTGCCTTTGCTGATGACGTCACCCACCTAGAAGTATGCCTCTGGGAGTGCTGTGATCCAGAAATTTCGGTAGGGTGTTCTGTGACTTCGTAATGCTGTAGTGTGGTAGAATAGACAGGTAGGTGCTCGACTTCAAGGCATGGCAGGCGTGTGTGTTTGGCAGTCATACCCTATGTATTGGTATCTGTGGATGACTAGCTTCAGGATGTGTTGAGTGTGTTTTGTTGCTTTCTTATATAGTGTCCATAGCTCGCATAATCGGCCAAGACACTGGGTTGTCAACACATACATTCGCCAATAGGTCTGGTGACTAAATGTCAGCAGCCCTACTCTTACCCTTAATACAGACTGACCCGTGTGATGCAACAAAACACACTTGCCTTGATAGTAACAACACTACATAATGCAGGTGGCACATAGTTTCCTTTTCATTCCTGTCTAATGCTTTGGTGTCATGTGGTCCGCTGTTGTGATATAAATGCAATATCTACGTATGTGTGTATATGTATATGTTTGTGTATGTATGTATATATATGTATATATATATATATATATATATATATATATATATATATATATATATATGTATATATATATATATATATATATATATATATATATATATATATATGATAGATAGATAGAGAGACATAGATATATACATATATGTATGTGGACATTAGCACTATTGAATGTTTGTGCTGGATGATCTGTACGTGATCACCTTGGATGTACGTATATCTGCCATGGCGTAGTGGTAAAACACATCATCTGTGGTGTGCAGGGTCCCGGATTCTAGTCGTGTAGACACCGGTTATTTTGTTGCTGGGAAGACCATGGGACATCGAATACGGTGATAGTAAGGCACCTGTTACCGGTTGTGTACGGATCTGAGCGACAGTAAGCAGTGGTTATTAATTTGGAGGTTCGGTATGGGTCATATAACTATGCATTAGAAGACTATTCTATGCAGATGAGGTTGACAATAGTGTATCCCATTTATCCCCAGGGTGTGATGCAGATCCCTGGAGTGTATGTGTGTAGATAGCTGGGTGCAGGGCTCGAATATAGATGAAAGCATGGTTGAGGGTTCAGGCATACTGTACGTACATTGGAGACCTGTGCCTCGGGAGTGCTCCTGCCTTAGCACACCTAAGCTAGGGGTGTGTCTATATCTGCCTGGTGACATTGGGAGGGACAAAAACAGTAGTGGGGTAGTCAGGGTGAACAGGCTGCACAAACAGGTGATGATCAGCACAATCAGCAGATTACATGGCCAGCCCACACCAGAACACTACGGTAATTTGAGAAAGCACCATACACACAGGTTTCTTCCACACTCTACACCACTGGTGTATACATGCGGGGACATTTCACAACACAGTCCAACCAAATGAGAAGGGCTGCAGCAGGCAACATAGACCAACATGTGCAGGAGGCTGAGGGCAGTGAGGATGTGTATGTTGCCGAACAACCCTTACTGGGGTGACATAAGACTTTATAGACCCAGGGTGACTTACCAGGGGCTACATGAGCTGGGGATAGTGGAGCACTATGGAGTGGACAAGAGACCTCCTACAGTGGCTTGTTGACCTGTGCCTGCCACACCTGACATATCAAACAGGCCGAGGGAAACCCATCACAGTGGACACCACGGTATGTGTTGGCCTAGGTATAATGGCTACAGGTACCTCCCAAAGCAAAACTGGGGATATCATGGGGATCTCACAGGCATCTGCATCCAGAGTATTGCACCATTTCACAGACGCCATGTCAACACATGCTAGTGAGCATGTACATGTTCTCAACACACGTGATTAGTAGACCAGCAATATGCATCTCTTCCACCACATGGCTGACTACCCTGGGGTACTGGGTGCTATAGCCTGCACACACATACTCATCAAAGCACCACCCGGTGAGTGGGGTAGGGCCTACATTAACTGCAGGGGCATACCCTCCAACAGCTAGGCCATATGCGATGGCCAGGGCATTAAACTGAATGTGTGTGCTGTCTGCCCTGGAAGCTATGACGATTCCGATATATGGCATCTGATGCAGCTGTATCACACCTTTGCCAATATGGACATCCCCTACAGTCTCCTAGTGGGGGATGCTGGGTAACCACTGGAGTCGTGGCTGATGACACCCATCAGCAATGCACACACACCTGAACAATCACACCATAATGAGGCAGATGCACAGGCAAGACATATAATTGAGCATGTGTTTGGGATGCTCAGGTCATGGTTCTGATATCTGGACACATCCGGTAGAGCCCTGCAGTATTCACTAGCTACATGCACACAAATTGTTATGGTATTTGCTATGCTACACAATCTGATCCTGCAGTAACAGTTGCAGCAGGAACAGCATGGGGCAGGGCCACATGGCCCACCACCACTGCCAAGGCCTGTACAGGCACAGTGTGACTTGGAGAAGGAACTACCTGAGCTGGGCCCAGTCGGCAAAAGGGCCGTGCACAGTATGAACTGCCCTTGGCAAAGAGGCAACACAAGGCATATGCACTGAAACAGTAGGTACCCAGGGATTTCACCCTCTCTGACTTGCACACAGTACAATGGATGCCAAACATGACACTACCTGTGCTCAGCCATGTATAGGAAGTGCACTGTGTGCATCCGACATAGGCAGCCCTCCAGCACCATCCTCAGGTCCGGAACACCCCCAAGGTATGTCTATCGACCTAACAATTGTCAGTTGTATTAGAATGTGTATTTACCCGTTGCTATGGTATGGATGTGAGCATACAAGAGAATTTGGTGGCCGAATGTTAGGGCAGCAGACAGTACACGTCCATAGTGGCACCATGACATCTGTAGCACATACCGGGGTCACAATAGTAGCCAGTAGTACACAGGGTGTCCTAACCCACTGCAGTTTATGGGCTGAACATCATGTGCGTCCATACAGCCCACACACGTTCCATACAGCTGGACAGGTGTACACCAATACAGACAAATGATATACAATGGCCTCTGGATATGCCCAATGAATGACCCCAACCCCCACAGACACACACAGACTACAGCAGGCCAGGCAGTTGGATGTAGTTTGTGAAAGCCAGGACATCCAACACCACTATGCTGGTAATTAAAGCTAGGATCTGACATACACTGGTATGCCTCCAACCAGCAATTTCAGTAGGTCCACACACTGACATGGAGTACCTGGCATACCAGTACAGTAGTGGCAAATGTGTACAACTGTCAGCTGTGCCCCCCTTCCAATGTACACATGTGAGAGTCATGTGCGCCACCCCCGGTGCTGTGTAGGACTGTGGATGCGGTTGGATGTCCCCCCACGCTATGCAGGAATGTAGCAACTGTCAATGTCACATGACCATTAGCTAACCTGCAGACACAGTATGCCACCTGTCAGTGTAGAATGCAGGAGTCGGCACCACAGTACTTACTATGTGGACATGTGACACATGCGATCCAGTTGACCATACTTGGCACGCTCACACACATGATGGTATGACGGTAATGTCAGTCGACAACATGCATAACAGTCATACTGGGCATGCTCATACACTGAAACACAGGATGGCCAGGCCTGCAAAAACCAGTGGTCCGGACATATCTGCCAGTACATTGCTATACTGTTGGATGACTGCGCTGTATGGTATGTGTGTGGTCAATTTTCTGTACATATGCCATGGTGTATTGGTAATTCACATGAGCTATGTGTGCAGGGTATTGCTACCAACATGTGCAAAGGACGGTTCTCTGTTTGTGGACAGAACAACGCCTTTGGATACGGAGTGGGTAAGGCACATTCCAGCAGGTGGGAGCAGTGTTGCATGGGTTTGCACAGTGTTAAGCACTGCTGACCTCTGGTTACAACTCCTTATACCCGTTTAGACTCCACATTTCTTTAACAGTGCACTACTGGCATACTGGTAGACAAACATGCTTACACCCGCTCGCTCACTGACATTTGTGCTTACATTTGTCACTCACACTGGGTGTTTGCGATCCCTTGTGATGCGTATTACATCGGACTACATGATTACAGTATCGGGTATGTCTAACCATTAGGCCACGGCACGCGTTCGACTGTACGGACTCGGTGGCCTGTCCAGTGACATAATCATATTATATGCATGTTCCTCATACAATCTGCTCACATCTGGCTGATACATGGGAACCGATACTCTGCAATGCTGACATGTGAACGTTATTTGGTTAATGCAGCTCTCTGCTGGGTCATGCTACCGCATACCTACTGTAGGTTTTCCACCTTTTAGATTGGACGATGGGAGACTGTAGGAGTAACACCTTTCTCACTTTGCATGGGACACTCCCTCATTAGGCATATGTGTCATGTGACAATACTCTAGCCATTGCAACTGTCCTGATTAGATGACATTCTTATATTCTACGTGTCTGTAATAGTTGCATGTAACGGGTCTTGTATACATGACACGTCGATATGTTATGTGAAGTAGCATAAGCAAATTGACTGCTGCTAGACTAAGCTTTGATTTGTGCTAATATGTATACTTCTGTACTATACATGGCTGTAGGCATGTTCTGCCCTGGTACATCTGACATTTCTACAGAGCAGGTCCCACTTTGGCCATTCGGAATGGTGGCAGCCCTATAGGACCTATATGTAGAGCTATCACATTTGGCAAGACAACACATACCCACAGCCAGTAGTAAATTGACTACTTCACCGGTTTGCATATGTTAAGGTTATTCTTGTAGCATTATAGTTGCTAATACTGTTTCCTATAACATGTAGCTGTTTCTGATACAACAAAATAATTTTATGACACCACTACACACAATATATGACCTCCTTTCCCGAACTCACAGGCCATGTGCCATAACATTCATTTTGCAGGACACAACTGCCCAGACTGGTGTGTCCCTCAAAGGCGAACAGGTGGTAATCCACATCTATTATGCTATCATCTACCTAAGGTGGTCAGTGAAATATACGCTTTTCGTCACTAGCAGACCTCACATACCAATGGAGGAGAATGAACACTGTATCAGGAACACTGCATAACACCCTGAAGGACACATTTAGATGATTGGTTCTATTAACCAGACACATTGACAGTCACAGAGCATATGTATTCATTCACGTTTGTCGAGGTACATGCTGTTTATGACTCATACATGTTGTCATCAGTCATTACCTGTATTCCGCCACCTGTCCACCTAATATCACTAGTTATGGAAGTGTTTAGTTGGACTTTGTTACATTCTGATTCATAACTATGGACGTCCATGCTAATCAGGTACACGGCACTGATATGATCCCTATGTATTCCCCCAATGGTTTACAGACTATCCAGTAGATGTGCTCTTCAGGTTTGGGAGGTATAGGCGTCTGCTATGCCCACATAGGAATATTAATGACTTCCACTGGGCAGGCCTACTACATCTCTGCCAACCAGCACCTGCACACTTAAGCCCATTATTGCATACCCATGATTCATCTACCTGGCACCCCTCTACAGCACTCATGACAAATACTTACTGTGAGCGCAGCTGGGGTATGAGCACACCCCTACACATTGCCCACTCTCCCCGTCTCGGGACACATGTCATACATTTTGTCAACCCATGTGTTATTACACTTGCACAACATACTGTTCCATGTACACCTACATCCTGCTCGCATTGATAACCAGGGGTTCACATTTACAGTGAATTTTTGGTGTCCCGCAAGGGACCCCGTTATCCATGTTTAAAGTGTAGACCTTGCAGGTCTCTCCCACTGGTACTTTCCTGCCGGTGTTTTGGACAGCAGCAGTGTATTTATCTTTATTGCCTGTCTGTATGTCTGACCGGCCTAGCTGGGTGGTGTGGGAGGTAAAACGTTTGTTTATTGGACTTTCCAGTAACATATGCCCAGTCTGAACATATGCTACCCGTAATTGCTGTAAAGTAACCTAGTTATGTACATGTGTACATCTACAATGAGAAATATTTGTTTTGTGTGTATGTGTATATAACAATAACTGTTGTATGTGTATATATATCTATATTAAAATATATATATATATATATATATATATATATATATTTATTTATATATATATATATATATATATATCTTCGTGTGTGTGTGTGTGTGTGTGTGTGTGTGTGTGTGTGTGTGTGTGTGTGTGTGTGTGTGTGTGGTGTGTGTGTGTGTGTATATATATATATATATATATATATATATATATATATATATATATATATATATATATATATATATATATATATATATATATATATATATATATATATATATATATATATATATATATATATATATATATATATATATGTGTATATACATATATATATATATATATATATATATATATATATATATATATATACACACACATCTGTGTGTCCGTTAACCAATACATTTCCCAGTCATACCCACTTACACATGCGTATTGGGTTTTATCTCTGCTTCAACAGCATACTATTGCCTTAGTCATTATGACACCGACACTTCACTCCAGTTAACTTGTAATCAGTATACAGCATGTTATACAGCGGACAGATGTTGCACGTTTTTCATGTCTGGAGTACCGCTGATAAGTGTAATGTGATACAGTGTCATTTGACCTATTTCTCGTATGCACAGCCTATTATTCCTGCTACTGTGTTTGTTTCTGTGCACATTCATATTATTTATGTTAATAAATGGAGTGCTTGTGTTACAGAGATTGTACGTCAACATATTGATGTCTGCATGTTTATTTTATTTATTTATTTATTTATCATTTGTTAACCGGGAAAGTCCGACTTGGAACGAAGCCAATTTTCAGCGGAGGCCCGGGGAGAAAGGCTCCAGATGCATGTCTTTGTAATGTGGGAGGAAACCGGAGCACCCGAAGGAAACGCACACGAATGCAGGGAGGACATGCAGACTCCACACAGAAGGCACCCCAGCCGAGAATTGAACCGGAGAACCTCTTGCTGTGAGGCGACAACGCTACCGCTGCACCACTGCGCCGTGTCTTTGTGTAGTTGTGTCTTTCTGCTTTTCCAGGTTTGGGGTCGCCACAGCAGAACTCCGGTCTGCTAATGGTTGGCAGATAGGTCTTACATGCCGGGCTGTCATCCCTGACACACAACCTCTAATGATGGTACGCCCATTCACGCATGTCTCCACGCAGACGATGCTCTAGCTGGGAATCGCTCCTACGTACTAGCTGACCTCCACGGGCCACTCCATTGCAAATGGCGCAACCAACCCTAGCACTCCTGTGTCCATAATCGCATAGCCATAGTTTCTCCAGCCCACCTGTGTTGAGTTTCCACGCATAACAGCCATTATCCACCTGATATCACAGCCATGACACACCTTTACACATTGCCCTCTCCAGGACGTTGGGGCCCTACACACATTTCGTACCACCTCGTTTATTCACAGGGTCTCCCTCCATTTATAATTGCACATACGTGCCTTTCCTGGTGTTATGGATTATGAACAATTTGCGGGTTACAAGTGTAGGTGGTCACAACATGAACTACATTCCGTCTGTGTATAATGTTGACGTAGCACTTCAAAGATATTATGGCCACTGGTATAACCCTGCCTCTGGTGTGAATAGCGGTGCTCTACTCACTCTTGCGCAGCTTTATCTGACATACGCTGCGAGCACTTTATAATACCTTAGTTGCTCTAGATTCCCTTCACAACCCTTATGTATGCTTTCGTCTTTCGGCGTTCATTTTATATATATATATATATATATATATATATATATATATATATATATATATATATAAAAAATTGCATATTCCTTTTTTTCTTTTATGAATGTGGATATTTATCTATACACACATCTCTCTCTCTCTCTCTATATATATATATATATGTATATAAATATATCTATATACATATATATATATATATATATATATATATATATATGTGTATATATAAGTTACATCTGTACAAAACAACATACATTTGCTATGCTAACAGCTGCTTACACCCGCGCAGGCGCACTTGCATCTCCTTATTGTGAGTTATATATGTTTACTGCCACTTCTTTGTGCTTACATGTGCCTTATTCCTTATGACAGTACCACTTTGACTGATGGAATCCAGTTAACGGACCCATGCAAAACACGCGTTCACCTTTACATGTTTAAATGTTGGCTTTACAGCACAGAGGCATTCGTTACACAATAAATTGATATGTGCTATAGTCGTACTTGAACCGGGAATGCCTTTACATTAGGTGGATGCTCTAACCACTACACTATTGGTGTTCTGCCTCTTTTATATGTATACCCATGGTTCATAGCTACCCTAACATATGCCTCACCGCTTCACTTACACAGCAGGCATCCATTCTCCTGCTGGGAAAACCACAGTACTACACTTCCGATATTCCCTATTCCCTACTGCTCTGTACCCGTGCTGCATGTCTACACACTCCAAGGATATTCAGAACTCCAACGCTTATAGTCCTGGCACATACATGTGTTTGATTGTCAGGGTGTTCATGTGCTGGTCTCGGTTTAGGCTTGTCCAACTGGTGACTAGCACTGCCCTGTACCTGTTCAAATGTCAGACGTAGCACATGAACAGAGTTGGTCCTGATTTTAACATTCTACCTGTGTTTATAGACGCAGGGGTTTGGGCACCTCTGGCCACATTATTAGGTTGGCACTACATAATATAGGGTGGGGGGTGGTTCCACTACATGATACAGGGTGGGGGGGTTTCCACTTTCCCTTCACATTTGACTATTTAATTCATTCATATACATGATGAATATTATTCTGGACATCACTTATGAATTCACTACAGGTATGCAATAGTCCTGTCAACAACAGTTGGTTGGTGTACATATGTGTACGGACCTCTGTGATACTCGGGGACTAATTTCAACAGTGACAGGGACAAGGCAATGACAAATCAGGGACAATCATGGACAATTCTACAATATTAGTACTATTAACTTGGAACGTGTTGAAAGATTCGGAGACATATGTATTACTACTTATTTTCTGCAGTTAAATGCATCTATTATTCTTAATTTTTGTCATTAGTCATTCTCATTCAACACCTTTCCTCCAAAGGTCACTGGCTTTGTGAGTGATTAAGAGGCTGGCCAGTTATTGTGCGAATGCTCTGACAATTTGTAGGGTTTCCACATTTTCATATGGACAGGATGGGATATATTCTGGAGACTGCAGATTGTTTAGGCCAACACATACCCACAATCAGTGCAGGGTTTAGAACATTCATTATTTTCCTAGCTGAGAGCCTATTCCTTTAGCACTTTAGTTGCTTAGTCTGTTTCTTGTACAAATTATGTATTTTATATCCAGACATGACTGCTTTAGGCAACTGTTACATGCAGTATGGTACATAGTTATTTCCTACAATCACAGGACATTTGCCATTGTATCATTGCTGATCAGGACACACCTACCCAAACAGTGACTGTCCCTCACACAGTGGGTCAGGAGGTACCCTGTTTATGTCAGCACCTTAATCACACTATTTCCAAGTGCCACTATGCGAATGTGTACAATATATTCTCTCGATTATTCATGTGGGGAAACGTGCATCACGGGCAGGTGTTTGATCCTGGATAGTAGGTTCTGCATGACTGTCTAGGGCTGGACAGTCTCGTGCACCACTACAGCACATTCGACTTGTGTCTGGATGTCTACAGGACTGGACATCGTGTCCTGATACCCAGTCTGATGTTTACACAGGTTACTTATCCCATGAGGGATATCCAAAAATTGAACAAGACCAATACCATCCATTCTTTTGGCTTTACGAAAATGTGATGGGGTTTTACATGCAAGGGATACATAGTTTGCAATCCTGAAACTGCCTAGGGTGACACTGCCTACTACATATGAGTAGTGGTCACTATGTGTGGATATGGGTGTGCCAAGCTAGTAGGCCGAGTATGGCTGGATTTGGTGGACGTTCAGGTATGGGGGCAGGTTGTGTGCTGTGGAGGGGATGATGGGTATTCAATTATGCATCCAGGTGTGTTGCATTTGAATGGGCCGGTTCCATCCAGACCATTCTGTGGGTATGTGCCGGTGACGTTTCTGTACATTTGTATTGCACATTTTAATATTCATATGTTTGTGTGATTGTGTTCTACAGTATGGCCTGTCAGGTTGTATTGCAGATATGTATACTTGTTCTTTGTGTTTCTTTCTGATTCACCCGCTGCTCCCTCATACACCTCCAGTTCACCTATTCTGCATCCAACACAGTCTTGCCTTTGTGGATTATACCATTACCCACACCCCCACACACATATTCCTGACACTCCATCCATCACTTCTTTGGTTGATGGCCCATGACACGGTCAAGGGAACACATTGCATACACTACATATGTCAGGTACCTGTATGGTTGTGTGGACTACCCTGGCATGTTTCACATTCCACATGCTGTACATCACGCACATAGGTACATGCCCATACTTAACTTTCATGACATGGCTGGTACAACCGGGTAATACCCGTTCAACTGTGACACATCCTGACAAGTACGGCTTGGACCGCATATGGGTGGATTTTGGCCGACTGCTCTGACCATTGGTAGGGTGCCACCTTTTCATATGTCCAGGATGGGATATATTCCGGACACATATCTGATTTTACAGGACAACACATACCCACGGTCAGCACTATGGATAATACTTTTCCTTTCTGCCTACATGTTAGCTTATTGTTGTAGCAGTTTATATGCTCCTTCTGTTTCATTTTCTTAAATATTCTATTTCTTGTCACATGTGGTATGTTACATATGGACATACCTATTGTATGTGACTATTACATGCGTTGTGGGATATAATTCTGTCATACGGTTGCTAGATATTTACATTTATCATGGTTTTGGTATGGACACATCTGCCCAGCTGTGTACTATCCCTCACAATGTGGGACAGCTGGTAACCCTGACCATTGGGCTAGACATAGTTATTGGTGGCGCGCTAACATGATGCCTTTCACTTCCACTTGGTATAACTATCTACACTGCGTTAGAATACGGGCACACGGTTTTCAATGTCATTTGTTCGAGGGATGGAGACTCGATATTCCCTACCGTGCATTTCTGTTTGCTTCTTAATTTTGTGTTCACAAGAACTGTCTCGCATGCTTTGCATACATTTCAGTATCCACGGACACTGACAGGTGTGATTACTATTGCAGGCAAATTGTTATATGCGAGCATTTTAGGTTGCACGTCGACAGCTGATATTTCCATGCCTCCGTGCGGCACTTCGACACGCCCTATGCACTCATGCTCGTTTCCTATGCACGTGGCTGCGTCGGCAGCACACCTTCATTAATATGCATTTGGTGCTACTGTGCCATCTACATGCTGCATGGTCAGCGCAAGCCTAACACCGGCCTTGCACCGAGCTTCATGAATCCCGGGGCATGGCTATAATTTGGCTCCTAGAAAACAACAAAGTGTAAAGACTTCCCATCTTTTCTTTGTCAATGATTTGAAACTGTATAGATCATCAGATGAGGAACTGAAAGTACAACTGCAAGTTGTCAAAACTTTTTCAGGTGATATAAGAATGTCATTTTGTCTTGATAAATGTGCAAAAGCAACATTTAAAGCAGGAAAACTGCAGCAGCAAGAAAACATCAGTTTGGGACAGGAATATGATATAAAAGAACCTGAGCAAGAGGGAGTGTATAAATATTTGTGAATTGAAGGATCAACAATAAAACATGATCGAACGTGACTAAAACTTAGTAAGGGGTACTTTAGAAGACTTAAATTAATCCTGAAAACAGTGTTGACATCTAAGAACAAAATCAAAGCTATAAACCAATTTGCTCTTCCTGTGCTATTTTACAGTTTTTGAGTGATCGACTGGTCCCAAAATGTGTTGTATAGATTAGATAGGAAAACAAATCTCACCAAATGATTTATAAAAATCAGTGCATACCAAGATTATATATTCCCTGTTCTGAAGGAGGGATGGGCCTCCTTGAAATTGATTACATGTACAGATATGCAGTCATGGGACTCCACACATCTGCTGACCTCACAACACCCAAATGTAGTAAACATTTTAAAACATGAGGAGAATAAATCTAAGATGACTTCCCTCCTTAGGCTAGCAGAAGCATATTGGCATCAAGCAGGAATGGAAATCAAACCACAAGTGGATAAAAAACAGGCAGCAACTGAATGTGCCAAAAAAACAAAAGAAAGAATATAAAGTGAAGGACCAGATGAGAAGGTAAGAAATGTGGAAAATGCATAAATATGGTTGTAAATATATAAAAAAACTTCTGGAAGAACCTCATGTTGATCAGGAATGAATGCATAAAAGGTTAAGGAGAGGTGAATTCAAACCAAGACAAAAAAAGACAATATTGTCGGCACAAGATAGTGAGCTACATACATGTTGGTTTACAAAGTCCATTGAACATGTGGGAAAAACAGACAGATGTAGATTTTGTAAAACAGAATTGGAATCAGTTGCGCACCTCATTGCTGGCTGTGACATACAGATGGCAGAAAGCCTGTTTACTGAAAGGCATAATGATGTGGTGAGACTGTTGCACTGGGGATTGTGCAAACATGGTATTGAAGTGGCTGAAAAACACTGGAAATATGAGCCACAAAGCATCATAGAAAATGATGAAGTCTACATTACATCCATTGCCAACAGTTCAAACGATAGATGCTAGAAAACTGGATATAGTGGTCAATGAAAAGAAGACAAAAGTAGCATTGATCATTAAAATCACCACACCTAGTGACTACAGTGTCCTGTGTACAGAGAGACACAAAGTCATAATCTTATTGTTATTCATTGGTTATGTTTGACTATTGACATATGTTGTTACAATAAGTATATTTTGGGATATGTGCTTCATTATTGTTTTTTGTTATAATGGTTGCATATTAACATTACCTATTTCGCTGGCATAATGCTACAATACTGGCATGCTGTTAACATACTGACTATTCTGTTATTTATTGTTGTGTTTCACATAATATGCATTGATATGTAAGTGGGCTGTTTCCAATGTTCTGCCATGCTTTTATTACTAACAATGATTTATTCACAACTAACCTATACTTATTGCTAGTCCTCTATTACTACAGCATGTCAGGGTAGACAGCTTCCAGATGATCCACCTACCTTGCCTCAACTGGTTGTAGCACTGGGTCCTAGCACACCTAGAACCCAGACCAGTGGTGCCCCCTCTGCTGCCCCTGCACCACCTGTGGCATCAGGTGGGACCACCTCAGGGGACTGGGCCCAGCCCCCCTGGGAGTGGTGGTGGTGGGGACTTTGTCGTTCAGGCTGAACTGCTGGTCATGGTGCACAGGATTATTCCTCAGAGATATGAACACCACCTGCACCAGACTGATGGCATGCTGGCCAAACTAGTGGAGCAGCATTGCCCTGGCACCCAGCCTCCACTATAGCCACCCTTGGGGCAGTGAAGTAGCAGTGTCAACAGTTCCATGGGTGGGAAACTGAGTCATGCTGCTGCTGTCTGAAGGTAGGTGCAACTTGGATTCCACAACACCGTCCCCATCCAAGGTGTTCACCCACCTCATGTGTCACACACCACCCCTGTCTGCTGTCTTGTCTGTCTACAAATGCATCCTGTCCTACCCAACTTACCTCCCCACATGTACCTAAGTCCATTCCCCAACATTCCACTCTCATCTTAATAAAAACAAATGGACACCGGTCCCCAAAAATAAAATCACCCCATACATAGCTCTCCATTTCACATACATGTCCACTTGACACAAGTAATTTGGTCCAATTGCCTTGACAACACAGTTATGTTGTCCTCATCCTTCTCACCGTGGTTTGAGAGTTCAAATTAATCTACAACATCTGTCAAAGTGCACAGCTGTTGCTTTACAAGAAATGGATAGCTATGGCTCTTTCCTACACCCTTCCTGCACATCCCTACCTGCCTATCACTATGTTTTCCCCCTGTTTGCCCACATTCCACCACTTTCCTATCTCCCCCTTTTCTTTTCTTTATATTTTTAGCACGAAGCTGCAAGGAGTGTCACATCACTCAGGTTTGCTTAGCTCAGCTAAATAGAGCTCTAATGAGTATATATGTTTATAACACTGTAAGTCACGTGTACAAAATAAACATCTCTGCCATGTTTCGAACCCAAGCTCATCACACCTGCAGCAGGCTGCATTAACTCACCATGCCACACAGATCTTAATTAAAACAGGTGTTTGCATTAAAACATAGTGATTGCCACTTAAAGTCATTAGGCATGTCTCAGTGGAGCTGTGCACTGCACTGCATTACACTGTGCAAACTGGAATTAAGAATTAATGGGAAAAATGGAAGTGTACCTTGGACTGTGGTGCAATAATACACCACTAGACAGCAAAAGACATAAAAATAGATGGAAGTGAGGCCTGTGACAGCAGATAAATGTGCCCTTGTATCAGCAACATGTAGAAAGACACTTGCTAAGGCATTCATGGCAAAATACATATTCAGCTGAGACTCTGGTACAGAAATACATCCATATAAAGCCATGCACATACTGATGGATGTAGAAAATGTTTGATACAGCCTGTATGTATGCATATATACCTTGCAAATACACATTCTATAGCAGTGAGTCATTTGCTCAGTCTGTTAAATGCCTTGCATGCAGTACACATTTTGCCACACACAGTCCTGGGTTCAAATTCAGTCTTGTATTGCAGTTCAATTATATTATTGTGAAGACAGCAATTAATGACTGAGTCATGCAATCTTTATCCACACAGGTTACTGCTAATTAATAAACTACTATCCAGTTTTCCAAGTCAAAGGCCTGCAGGTGGGAACGCACTGCACATATCCATATAGCATAACTATATGTCACCTACTACTCTGTTATTGGCACTGTTGCATAACAGATGTACCTTAATCACATGCCTCAACTGGACTGTAAATAGTACCCTTACACTGACTCTGCTGTAATGACAGGGCTGACACAGCTGCCACAGTTACATGTACAGCTTGTTGACCTCCAAAGTTTTCATACTCTCCCCATGTGTTCTAGGTTGCAGCAGCAGCTGCAGCCTGTAGCACACACACCTGTATGTAAAGGTAGCTACTATAGACCCACCATACCTCCCAACCCTCTAGCACAAGGAATCTGGACACAGCCATACTTAATGGGGGGTGGGGGGGCAAAGGTCCAGGGATTGGGACATGTTTTAAAGTTTGCCCCAACATTGATAGTAAGTTGATACAATAACATATATTATGCTTTAACATGCATATTCAGAGGGGTATGAAGTCTGACACTCAAATGTGTGTCTTCCATTACTGACCTCAACCCACAATGTTTGCCAGTGAATTGCCAGATGACCACAATGTCATGTGACACTGACCACACATATGAGGCGAAGCTGTGGACATACTGCATAAATCTCTACAGTTGACTGTTAGGGTACCTACCTCTCTAATGCTGTAGCCTTCACACCTCAGTAATGTCCATCTTAACAGCTAACAAAGGGGCCCAGGTCTACATGAAGGCCTTATATATTGCACTGTCATGGCATATCATTGGCTAATGATAGTGCAATTCAGCTGTTTTGGCTGCAATTACCATATAAGAGCCACAGACTGGTGCAGAGGCAATTACCTGATAATAAGCAGTACCTTAAAAAGCAAGCATCTGGTTATGGCGAACAAGTTTGTATGAGGCTTACCTCACACAGATAGTGTATTTTCTAAAGATTATTGGAAGCAAAGTTCAACAAAGGAGTACTGCACTCAACGAGGTATGTAACTGATTTCTTCATATAGCAGGATGCAGATAGGGGGATGTAGGTATGGGGAATAGGGATCACAGCAGTAAGCCTGTCTTAGATCTAGGGTTATGACATGTCATTGATACTCAGCTGTCCAGGAGCTACATGAGCTGGAGATTGTAGAGTGCTACAGGGTGGACAGGGAATTACTACAAGAACTCACCGAGCTCTGCTGCCCTCAACTCAGACCCAGATCCAACAGAGGGGAACCCATCCCAGTGGAAATAAAGGTATGTGTTGCCCTTAGAATACTAGCTACAGGTACTTTTAAAAAGACCAACTGGGACATAATGGGGGTCTCACAGGCATCAGCATCCAGAGAACTCCACCAGCTCCTGACTGCCATGCAAACACATGCCAGTGAGCACATTTATTTATTTACCCCACACCCCTAAGGAGAGATCCAGCAGGATGCTTCCCTTTTATTGTGTAGCACACTACCCTAAGGTACTGGGTGCCATAAACTGCACTCATGTACACATCAAAGCATCACCCGGTGAGGCATCTACGTCAACTGCAAGGGGTATCACTCCATCAACTGCCAGGTCATCTGCAATGCCCAGGGCATTATTATGAATGTGTGTCCTGGCAGCCCTGGCACTTATCATGACTCCCATATTTGGCACGCATTACAGATGTAACAGATGCTTGCCAGGGGGGACATCCCATGCAGCCATCTACTGGGGATGCTGGCTATGCACTGGAACCATGGATGATGACACCCATCAGAAATGCAAACACACACCTACTGAACAATGCCATAATGAGGCACATGCACAAACTAGAAACATCACAGAGCATGTGTTTGGGCTGCTCAAGTCATGGTTCCATTGTCTCAATATATCTGGTGGAGCCCTACATTACTCTCCAGCCACATGTGCACAGATGTTCACAGTATGTGCCATGCTACACAATATGATCCTGTGGAAACAGCTGCAGCAGGATCATCACAGGGAAGTGACATGCAGCTCCCCACCACTGCCAAGGTCCCCAGAGCCACACCCACAGGGGGTTAAGAGGAGGAACCCCCTGAGGATTCCCCTGTAGATAGACATGTGCATGTCCAGTATGCCCTGTGCTTGGCAAAGAGGCAATGCATAGCACATGCACTGACAACCTAGGGTCCTAGGGACTGACAGCTTACTCCGACTCACATATATAATAAAAAAAGATGTCAGCCACACCACACAACCTGTACCTTACCATGTATTGGCCGTGTACCGCGTGCATCAGACAGTCAGCCCTGCAACACAAGTATCTCAACTGCTGCATTCACAAGGTAAGTCGCTCTCCTTTATAACAAATGTACAGAGTGCTAGATTATGGTAGCATATGTATGGACCTGCTGCATGTGCACAAAGGAATAAAGTGGGCTACTCGGCTATTTGCAGAGAACTAACAGCTATGTGGGACAACAGGTACTTTGTCCAATACTGACTGCCCCATAATATGCATTAGGCCACAAGGCAGCAAAACCCACTGCAGTATACAAGGGAAATGCCAAACAGCAGTGTCACAGGACAGATGCACGACTGTCAATGCTAGAGTCCCTTACCTCCAACACATCAGTGTTCCCAGATGACTGCAGCATGTTTGCATGGATATATCAGTAGACCACACAATCGCAGGGCTGTCCCAAACAACCTGGCTACATGTTCTATTTTCCACAATATGCAGGGGTCAAAGTGTATGTTCATAGGTTCATAGGTTCATAGGTTGGTACTAGGCTATCAGCCCTAGATCCTATACAAGCCTAGCCATAACAATTCCCTGGCTATTTCTTCCCACACTATTTACTTCCCTGGACCCATGTCTAGCAGGGTGACTGACGTGATATCCAGGGTGAATTTCCTTTCTTCCATCCAATCATCAAGGTTTCTTTTGAAGAGGGCCAAAGAGGCACTCTGCTTGATATGTATGGGCAATCTATTCCAGAGTCCGGGGAGTCTCTGTGTCAGGAACCTATCCCTCCAGCATGTTTTGTTTATTGTGATGACAAGGTTTAGATCCCTGGAGCATGTGGCTCTGAGGGATTGGGATTTCTTTAAGTGTAGCATGTCCAACAGCACTGGGTTTGACATGGCCTTGTATGTTAAGCAGAGATCACCTCTGAGTAGACGATATGCGACAGAGTATAGCTGGAGTTTTTTAAGGCAGTCAGCGTAGGGCATCTGCTTTAGGCCTGTGATTCTTTTAGTGAGGTATTTCTGTGGCCTTTCCAGTTGTTGCAGATGTCTTGAGAGGTACATACCAAATGAGGCATTGTGTTCTATAATGGGTCTAATGAGGGATGAGTACAGTGGGACAATGAACTCCTTTTTTCTGGATGAAAAGCCCTTAGTGATGAGGTGTGCCACATAGAAGGATTTCCTGACTGTTGTGGCGATGTGGTTATCGAAGGTGAGACCACTGTCCACCTGTGTCCCTAAGTCTCTTATCACACTATCGGTGTTTAGTGTACTGCCACCTATATGGTAATTCACGGATACATGTTTTTTCCCAAAGGGGATAACTATACATTTCTTGGCATTGAGCTTGAGCCCATGGCTCTGGCATCAAGCATCTGTTTCTGTAAGGCCCTTTTGTAGAGTATCCACATCATTTGGGGATTCAATAATGGCTCCCAGTTTGCAGTCATCTGTGAACTTTGTTAGCCAGAGTCCCTTAGTGTTGGCCTGTCCTTCAGAGAAGTAGATACCAAACAAGAGTGGTCCCAGGACTGAACCCTGAAGTACTCCACTTGTTACTTGTCTGGAGCTGGATTTGGAGTCGGCTACTTTTACAGTGTGGGATCTATCAGTAAGCCAGTTAGCAACCCATTGGGTGACGTAGGGATTAATGCCCAGCTTAGTAAGTTTATCTATGATTCCAGAGTGGGGGGTGGTGTCAAAGGCCTTGGCAAGGTCTGGATAGGCTGTGTGGACCACTTTACCCTTGTCCATGGCTCTGGAGACTGATTTGAAGAAGTCAATCAGGTGCAGGAGACAAGATTGGCCCTTTATGAACCCAAACTGGGTGGGGTCCAGTGTTTGAAGGTTGCCAATGTCTTTGTTTATAAGTTCCATGATAATATGCTCCATGGCCTTGCAGATAAGGCTTGTCGGACTGATGGGATGGTAGTTTCCGGGATCCAAGGTGGATCCCCCCTTGTGGAGTGGGATAACTGTAGCTCTGCACCACTCAGTGGGCACAAAACCTGAGGTGAGGCTATGATTAAACATGACACTTAGGTGAGGTGCCAGACCATATTGTAGTTCATGTAGTATACAGCCTGGGATGTCATCTGGTCCCATGGATGCTGTATTCTTAGCTTTGGAGAGTGCATTTTTTACCTGTGTGGCAGTTATTACCAGAATTTGGCAATCTTCTGATATAGAGATGGGCCATTTAGGGGGTGAGAGGGGGGTGAAACTGGCTCTGAATCGATCTGCCAGGATATTGGCAATATCCTTGAGATCAGTATATTTAATTCTATTCTGTTTTAGCTCAGAGCAGATCTGATCATTGCTGTTTAGATTCTTGACATAGTTATAGAACGCCTTGTAGTTGTCTTTGGAATCTTTGGCAATTTTATTTTCGTAACTAGCTTTGGAGGATTTTATGAGGGATCTCAGTTTCTTACTGAGGCTGGTAAGGGAGTTTTTTGCATCCTGGGATTTTTCTCTTTTCTGCAACAGTTTCTTCCTTTTGTTGCAAAGTTTGTTTATGGCAGGGGACCACCAGATTGGCTTCCTTTTTTTGGATGAGAGCATCTTGGTTCTGTTTGGGATGGCACGATTCATGCATGAGTGGATGTGCTCGTACAGTGCCTTAGTGTAGGATTCAGTAGTTGAACTTTCAGTTCCCGTCTGCATGGGTGTCATGGCGTTTGTCACTTCTGACTTGAGTAGCATGAAGTTGGCTTTGGAGAAGTTTTTTATGGAGGTTTTCTTACTGGGGGGTGGGGGTGGGACGTGGATGTTAAGGGTGATTAGCTTATGGTCAGACCTGACTAACGAGGGGGTGACCATAGGTGTAGAGCATCGATTTCCCTTGTTGGTAATGACCAGGTCTAGGATACTGGAGCCCCTGGTGGGACTATGGATTAGTTGATCCAGGGCGTTGGAATTTATGAATTCCAAGAGCCGTTGGGCAAAGGTGTTGGTACATGAATAGTTTTCCAAGTTAATGGCAGGGTAGTTAAAATCACCCAGTATTAGGGTGTTTGGTTCTGTCTTAATATTTTCCAGTATGTTTAGAAAGGTGTAGTGAGAATCTTGGGGTATGATGGGGGATCTGTAGCAAGCTACACTCTGGATTGCAGTCTTACCTAGTGTTAGTTGCACCTGGAGAATTTCAGATGCATTGTGGTGGGCAACTAGCTTGGTGGTGTGAATATCCTTTGTTAATATTGACACTCCTCCACCTTTAGTGTTTCGGTCCTGGTTTGGTGGCCAAAAACTGTGGTAAGAGTTGTAGCCTGGTATTGCAGGGGTGCTCTCTGAAGCCTTGAACCAGGTCTCAGTTACTGCACAGATATCAATGTTCTCCATTTTTAGGAGTGCCTCATGAGAGTGCATTTTGAGGTTTAGACCTCTAGCATTGAGTAGCATTACCTTCAGATTTTGCATGCTTGTACCTGTTATGGTGGTGGTTTTGTCCTTTGAATTTTGCCTAAAACAGGCACTATAGGGGTGGCAAGAGCCTTAGCCAGTAACCTGAATCCCAGGGGTGACAGGTGCAGACCATCTCTGGCAAAGTATCGTGGTCTCAACAAACCAGAAAACCAAAAAAACTTGATATTATATATTTTATTGAAGTAATTATATACACATATATATCATTTTTTATTGAAGTGATTTAGCTCACTGCATACAGGGATGTATTTAATATGTCGTTGACTTGCTGTGTTATTGTCTTGCATACATTTGGAAGTGTGTTTTTCATGCTTCCCTTTTAAAGAATTGCACAATGTAATTGGCTTTTTAATTGAATGATTGGTTTAACTTTTTTTATAAAAAGCTGCTTAATTGCTTTGTACCTTGTCTGAAGAAGGAGAGGCATTGATCACTCTGAAAGCGCTAATAAAACAGTTTTTGTTTTTATTTTTTGTCACGGCTCAGTCTGACTCTCACTTTTTTGTTTTATAAAGCATCATGGTCTGTCGATCATGTCGCCCCAGGCAGACAGATACTGGATCCCCTTTGAATGACACCAGAAGCTTAGCCAATTGTTGAAGTCAGTCATTTTGTCCTTATATTGTGGTATCATTCTGGGCGAAGGCAGGATGCTACTCAGGGCTAGGGTCATACCTGCCTGGGCCACATGATCCGAGAGCTCTTCCATGTCTTTTTTCATGTAGTCCAGGGAGGTACATCTCAAGTCATTCACTCCAACATGGACAATGACAGAGTCATATTTGTACTTGTTGTGGAGTGACTTGAGTGCATGCGTTATGTGGTGGATCCTGGCACCCGACAGGCAGCTGACTGTAATTTTCTCCTTGTTCAATCTGGTGAGTGGGACATCAGTGTGCCAGACTATAGAGTCACCTATGACTAAAGTGTTAGGTATGTTGTCTTGCCTTAGGGGCTGTTGCTGGGTGGCACACTGGTGTTGTAAACTATGTGACACTTTGGTTGTGATTGGCGTTTGTTTGCGTTTCAGCTTCAGAGGTCATTGTTGCTTGGGCAGGTTACATTTAAGGGCATCTGTATATGTGGATTTAGATTTGCTATATGTGGGTGTTGGTGGTGTGGGTTTAGAAGGGCTATGTGTTGCTTGAGGTGTAGTGTGGGTGTTAACCTTCTCCTCTTGACAGTCTGGCACAATCTTGGGTGGAGAGAGCTTTGCTTCCATTTTGGCTATGTAAGTGCATCTCTCACAGGTTGTAGTGTTGGGTGGTAGGAGGAGAGGGTTGTCTGTGTACATGAGGCAATTGCTGCATTGCTCCAGTATGCCCAGATTCACCAGCTGAACAGGAGAAATCACCGGAAGCTGACCCTTGGACATGCCTGGTTTGGTGCTTTTTTTTTTTTTTGTAAAGTACAGGAGCTGTTTTTCCTTACCTTAGTAAGGTACTTTGCAATTATATGCTGTTTAGTGCCTACTATTAATTTCTCTTTATTAACAAGGAGAGTTGAGTGCTTGTATCAGTTTAAGGCTTCCTAGTGCTTTCCAGCAGGCATTAGAGCAAGTGTTAGTCACAGGGATGCTTAAAGGTAAGATGAAAAAAAAAATGCAAACTGCAGTGTGCACTAGAGAAGTTAGATGTGAAAGTAGGTAATTTAAGTTTTACCTGTTTAAAATGTTAAGGTTTAGTGGAGAGTTACTATTTTTAAAACAGCAAGATGGATTGAAAGGGGTGGTCACTTTTGTATTCTGGTACTATGGAATGCAGTAGGATGGCCAATAATTTTAAATAGTTGAAGGGGAGGGATTTCAAAAATGATGATTTTGTGATTACTCACACAAGCCAGTGAAAGTAGAGAGGAAATGAGATATATGGTGAGATTAACATAAGAGGCAGGCAACTAGAAAGAGTGGTATTTAACAAGACAACTGTAACTGGGTGGTAGGGCGGGAAAAAAAATTCTGCCTGACTCAAAAGAGACAAAGCTGTGGTCTCTTTTGAAGTTTTAATATGCTGTTAAAGCAGAATGCAAGTAAAACACAAGGTAAAGAAAACAAACCACAGTATTCAAAATATAGAAAGGCAATAAAGTAATACAAAAAATAAAAGCAAACTAACCTTTCCTTCACAGCAAAGTGTAGCAGAGTCTGGATGAGCCTTTCTGGTAAAGCTCTGAAATGTTTTATTTTACCCCTTAAATAGAAG
>NC_056746.1:300708084-300748084 GCF_019279795.1 Protopterus annectens | reverse complement strand
CCAGTCAGAGAGTAGTAGGTGACATATAGGTAGGCTATACGAATATATGCAGTTTTTCCCTACCTACAGGCCTTTGACTTGCAAACATGGGAAGCAGTTAACTCAGTTGTAGCAACCTATTTTGGTTAAAATTGCATGACTCAGTCATTATTTGCTGTATTCACAAGAATGTAATTAAACTGCAACACACTGGATTTGAACACAGGACCATGGGTGCAAAATGTACTGCATGCAAAGCATTTAACAGACTGAGCTACTCAGTCAGTATTCTAATAGGTGTACTGTAGTGTGACACTCAAATGTCTGTCATGATTTTCTAACCTCAGTCTTTAATGACTTGCCAGTGCTTTACCAGAAACATAAGTTTTGTGAAAACTGTGCCAAACTAGGGGGGAAAACTGTGGACATTCTGCAATAGTCTGTACAGTTAACACATATACCTGCTATCCCTGGCCTCACTTACATCCATTATTATTTATTTAGCTGTGTACTGGTGTAGTTTCTGCATCACAGTCACAAGTACCTTCCCATTTTTTCCATTATACGTACTTGCAGTGTGTCAGTGGCAATCAGTATATGTTGTTGGAAACACCTGTTTTAAGTCAAGGATGAGTGGCTTGTGGGCTGATACACTGTTCTGTAGTTGACAGGGGCCCAGATTTGAGACATGGGAGGGGAGATTGTTTTGCAGATATGCCTAACACTCTGAGAAACACATGAAATGATTAAGACAATTTTAAGCAGTTTTAAGCAGGTTTGTGCAGCATGTAACTTAGCTCTGCTCAAACCCGCACTAAAAATAAAAAAAAGAAAACAAAAATTGGGTGATAGGAAAGTGGGGAAATGGGGGAAGCAGGGGGAAAACATATTGAAAGGCATGTAGGGTTGTGCAGAAAGTGTGTAGGAAAGGACCATAGCTTTCCATTTCTTCTATAGCAACAGCTGTGCAGGTTTTACAGAATTTGGAATTTGCAGTCTCACATCCCAGAGAGAGGAGTGAGGGCAACATAAATGTGTTCATTAATTAATGTAATAATTAGTTGTGTGAAATGGAGAGCTATGTATGGGCCAATATTTGTTTTGTGGGACAGGTGCCTTTTTTTTAAGGAGAGAGTGGAATTTTGGGGAAGGGATATAGGTACATGTAGGGAGGTAAGTTGGGTAGGAGAGGTTACATATGCAGTCAGACAAATCAGACAAGACAGCATACAGGGGCAGTGTGTGACACATGAGGGGGGTAAACAACTTGGATGAGGAGGATGTTGTGGAATCAGAGGTGCATGTGCTTCCAGATGGCAGCAGCATGACTGAGATCCCCACCCATGGACAGTCAACACTGCTCCTTCACTGCCCCAAAGGTGGATGTGCTGGAGGCAGGGTGCCAGGGCCCTCAGGCCCCACCAGGTTGTCCAGTCTGCCCTCAATCTGGTGCAGGCTTTGTTCATAACTCCTATGCACAATCCTGCACACCATGGCTGGTAGTTTATCCTGAGTGACAACCCCCCCTTAATCCCTTGCTCCCAACAAAGGGAGCACCACTGGGTTGGGTCCCAGACAAGCTGATGCCCAGTGCCCTGGCTGGATGAGGTAGAGTAGGTAAATCACCAGAAACCGACCTACCCAGACATGCTGTGAGTATGGAGGTAGAGCAATAAACATAGGTGAGTTATAAATAAAACCATTGTTAGTAATAACAGCATGCCAGAACATTGTATATAACCCCATCACAGTTAAATGCATATTATGTGAAACACAAAAATAAATAACAGAACAGTCAGTATATTAACAGCATGCAAGTAACAGTTATGGCATAAGTCAAACAGAATAGGTAATTCAACAAGATATGTTAATATGCAACCATAGTAATACATAACATTACATATGTCCAAAATACAGTTTTTGAAACAACATATGTTAATAGTAAACCATAACCAATACATAACAATAATAAATACATGAAGATAAAGGGTGCAAAGAGAGCGAAATACAATCCATTAATACCATATGGGCTATATAGCTGACAACAGTAATGCTAGCTAATCTATAGGTCTGTTCTTTCCTTATGTGTAAATGTGCCCTATAGCTACTGTAGTACATACATACCTCTCAAGTTATCTGTATGGGACACAATGGGCCAAGCAGTAACACCTGCAGGTACACAACTATAAATAACTCTTGCACATCAAGTGGACCTATATAACTATCAAGGAGTACTGTGGGCTACTGTACTATTAATTTGATACTGTCATGTAATCATGTCAATGATACATCTGTGACAGAGGGAGTACACAACAGCAATTACTTTCCATGACAGCATGAGACTTGAGAGACATGCATGTGTTCAGAACAGATAGTACACAACTATAATGCTATGCTTGGGAGGCATGGGGATCATACCTAATAGCACTGACTGCAGGGGACATATGCATCACATGCAGTAATTAACTGCATAAACTTTTGCAAGGCACTCCAGAACTACAGCCATACCTTGATCACACATTTTATATATTTTATCTTATTATATTTTGTTATTATTGAACTTGTTTCAAACTTGTTGTTTGGATAACTATCACATTTGTGAGAATGATTTTAACAGTGTGTGACATCTGAACAAACAATTATTTACACATACTATGGGCTACCTCAGCAATTTACCAGTAGTTCCTGTGGAGAGAATATCTGTCATCATAACATATCTAATTCAGTAATAGTTATTAGTACATGGAACTGGATTTGAACCCTGGTCTCTGTCTAGCAAAATGCACTTTGTACACAGCATTTAACAAACTGAACTACTGAGTCACTGCTGATAGCTGATTGACTGATTTTGTCCTAGAGATAACCTGGAAACAAACTATGACCTGCTACTAATACTACAGTGTTATAATACAGTGCAATGACAGTTGGACACAGCTGCATGAAATGCAATCATGGCAGAGAGACTAGGTAACCCATACATTACAAAATAAACTGCAGGTGTACACAATATATTGTCACTGGGTGGAAATATCAGTCCTCATTCCAAAAGTATTGCACAGCATTTTAATACAGATACCTTCATGCATTTACTGGTAAGCTTTTGAGTTTTTTATTGACCAGCAGTTAATGTAATGCAGGTGTTGCAATACAGCTGTAATTCCACAGTTATTGTGATAGAAACTTTATCTCATTTACTTAATCAAGGTTAATGCTTTAGTCTTTCCTACTTATTACAGTCCAGGTCTATGACTACATTCATTGCAATACAATCAAAACTGTTTATATACCTAATAGCAGTTAATGTTTTCCTCTTTCTTGTTTACATAACTATAGATTGGAAGATACATCCATACTCACCACACTCACGGTGCAACCTGGCCAGGTACTCATAATCTTCTTCGATGTTGCAAGCTCTCACCTCTGCAGGTGCTGGGAGGGAAGCACACCATTATGCATACCAGTTTAGCAGATATTCAAGGTTAAATATTGGTGAAACACAGGTAAACATACTTACATATTTGTGCAACATTGCCCGCCCGGAATTCTTGGACCCAGGCATCCAAGAAAGTCTCCTTCCTTCTTTTCAGGTTATTGTGGTGGTGACAACACTGCTCACCTGTGCGGGGGCTACCAGTTGCACTGGTGAGGTCCCTTGCCAGCAGGTCCCAAGCCTCCATTTTGCACTCCGTGCCCCGGTAACCACCCTGCATGAGTCAGTCTTTATGGTTTTTGACTAGGAGTCTGACTGTGACTCCCTAGATTCCTCAGACGGTGCAGTGGTGTAGTGGTAGTGTTGTCACCTCACAGCAAGAGATTCTCGGGTTTGATTCCTGGGTGGGGTGCCTTCTGTGTGGAGTCTGCATGTCCTTTCTACATTCGTGTGGGTTTCCTCTGGTTTCCTCCAATGTTATAAAGATATGCATCTGGAGCATTTCTCCCCAGGCCTCTGCTGAAAATTGGCTTTGCTCCAAGTTGGACTTTCCCGGTTAAGAAATGTTGAATAAATATATCTCTTACTGATGTTTAAGCACTGTGCTACACAAACATGTTCAAATCATTAGGGGAATTTATGAAATCCTCCAGTTTGCGGTTATCTGAAAACTTTGTCAACCACAGACCACTGGTTTTGACCTGTACCTCAGAAAAGTTTATTCCAAGCAGTAGAGGCCCAAGTCTGATCCTTGGGGTACACAGCTTGTTACTGGACTAATACTAGGGGAGGCTTCCTCTATTTTGACTAAGTGGGTTCTATCAGTGAGCCAATTAGCTACCCATCTGGTAACATACAGGTTAATGTCTAGCTGGGAGAGTTTATTTATTATGCACAAGTGGGGAATAGTGTTAAAGTCTTTGTCCAGGTCAAGATAGACTCTATGCACCATCTTCCCCTTGTCCATGGCTTCGGTGACTGTTACAAAGAAGTCAACCAAGTTTAACAGGCATGATCTCCCTTTGATAAAAGCAAACTGTGGAGGGCCAAATGTTTGGAGTTTGCTAATGTCCTTGATTATAAGGTCCATGTCCCTGCAGATCAGGCTATTTAGGCTGATGGGCCTATAATTGCCTAGGTCAGTGGATGCTCCACCTTTGTGTAGAGGGATGGCATTGGCTGTCCTCCATTCTGCTGGGACAAAGCTGGAGTTCAGGCTTTGGTTGAATAGGGTGCCTAATGCAGCTGAGAGCTGATGCCTGAGTTCATGTAGGACACAGCCAGGGATGTTGTCAGGTCCCATGGAGACTGTATTTTTTGCCTTCGAAAGGGCATTAAAGACCTGCTCCCTGATGATGAGAGGAGGGGGGCAGGTGCTGTGGATGTCCTAGTTTACTGATGGGGGGATAGTGTGGTGAAGATTTCACTGAACTTATCTGCCAGCAGGTTGGCTATATCTACAACTTTTGTGTAAGTGGCGTTCTTGACTACAAATTCAGAGCATATTTTGATGTTACATTTGACATTGTAGACGTATGTGAAGAAAGTCTTGTGATTATCCTTAGTGGATGTGGCCAATTTGGACTCAAAGTTAGCCTTACAGGTTTTCACCAGTGACTTTATTTGCTTCTTCAGACAAAGGAGAGAATGTTTCCAACTGGCACCTGCTCCTTCTTGGTCCTGGACAGCAATTTTCTCCTTTTATTAGAGAGTTTGTTTATTGCTGCTGTCCAGGCAGGTTTACTCTTCCTTGAGAAAGATGATTTGGTCCTGTCAGGTATTGCTGAGTCCATACAGCTATGTAGTTGCTCATATTTTTTTTGGTGTAGGCTTGGACATTAGTGCTAGTTCCAACTGAAAGGAAAGTGGCTGTGAAGCCACTTATATCTGCTCTCAGGAGACTGTAGAGTCAGCTATGGAAACATTTTTTTTGTTTGACCCTGACAATGGGGGGGGGGGTTCAGGGGAGATGTTGACTTTAAAAGCGATTGCTTTATGATCAGATCTTACCAAGAAGGGTGACACTGAATGGCTACTCATGTTGGTTAGTACTAGGTCCAGGATATTTTCACCTCTTGTTAGAGTGTCGACTAGTTAATCCAATGCACTGGCACTGACAAAGTTGAGGAATCTCTGGGCATTCATATTTTGACTAAAATAGGTTTTCCATTCTATGGTTGGATAGTTAAAGTCACCCAGGGTCAGGGTAGAGGGTTGAATCTTGATGGATTCAAGTAAGTCCCGATAAGTGGAGTGGGCATCCTGAGTCATGGTTGAGGGTCTGTAGCTAGCTATGATTTGAATAGCTGTTTTGTCAATAGTTAACTGCACTTGGAGTGGCTCATATACTGTTTAACCAGCCTGGAGGTATGTATGTCTTTAATAAATACTGAAACTCCACCTCCTTTGGCTTTGCAGCCCTCCATTTGGGGTCTGAAAGTATGGTAGAATGAGTAACCTGGTAAGGCTGGGGTCCTCTCCGCAGCTTTGAGCCAGGTTTCAGTGACTTCACAAATGTCAGCATCCTCCAGGGCAAGGAATGCTTGCAATGGGTCTATATTATAACATCAAAATCTACAAAGATCGAATGTTATAATATCGAACCCTAAACACCGAAATCCGCAAACACTGAACAGTCAGAATAGTGATTTTTTTCCCAGGGAAAAAAATCGCTATTCCGAGAAACATACACACAACTCAAACACACACAAAAAAACAGCAATCCACACACATACACTTAAAATCCTACACCTAAACTAAACTTTACATACACTACTAGCTATCCACTTACCTTAACCCGACCCTAACCCTAAGGTCCGTCACTATCGCACACTCACCTCACCTGCGCCATAATCCTAACTCACCTAACCCACCCCCTAACCCTAACCTACACACAACCGCGCACTTATCTGACCCGCTCCCTAACCCTAACTCACCTAACCCACCCCCTAACCCTAACCTACACACAATCGAACACTTACCTGAACCCGACCCATAACGGTCCAATATATCGAATGCTGAAAACAGCGAAGCCACAGCAACGGCCCACCAAATTCTTTCCATGGGAAAGAATTCAGTGTCCTACACCTTTCGCTGTTTTCAGCTTTCGACAAAACTGGTTTATAAAATTCTATGTTATAATATAGACCCCTTGCAATGAGTGCAGTTTCATGCTAAGACCCCTCACATTTAGAGTAGAACACTGATCTGAAAGGACCTATTTTATACTCTTCCCAGGAAAAATGCACAAAAACAAACATTCATTTATGAGACTATCAAACAAACACCAAACTTAATGAAACACTAGAGGTGCAAATAAGTATTATTAAATATCCATGGTTTAATTGGCTTTAACATAAATCACATGATTAAAATCAGTCATCACAGAAAAGCTGATGCATCACCAGCCCTGCTTTCTTTCTGTGTGCTATTCCAACTTTCTTTTCTCAAGTAAAGTGACAAAATAACTGCACCATTGTCTAGCTCAATGCTATGGAGCACAAAAAACATACACTTTTTAAAATGTGCACACATGATACAGCTGTATAAAGTATTACCAGTATGTTTTTTTTTCATCTGAACATACACTTGTTCACAAATCCTCTGATTTAAGTTTCATTTAATCTCCTTGTAGTCTTACCCACATAAAATTCTTCAGCCATCATATGCGACTGCAAACCAGGGGCTATAATTGACTCTCCGTCTGACACAGACTTCCTCCAAAAGGGTCTCACTGAGACCTGGTGTCAAAACAATGGCCTCAAGCTAAATGCCAAAAAGTGCATAGTCATCCCCTTTGGAAAAAACAAAGTACACACAAACTACCACATAGGTGGTAGCCCCCTAAATACAGAAAATGTAATAAGGGATCTGGGGACCCAAGTAGATAGTAATCTCTCCTTTGATAATCACATTGCCAAAGTGGTTAGAAAATCCTTGTATGTGGCCCACCTGTTCAAAAAAGGGGTTGTATCCAGATCAAAAGAGGTCATTGTGCCCTTCTACTCATCACTAATGAGACCCATCATAGAGTACAATGCCCCATTTGGGATGTACCTTACAACACACCTGCAACAGCTGGAAAGACCACAGAAGTACCTCACCAAAAAGATCACTGGCCTCAAACAGATGCCCTATGCAGCTCGACTGAAGAAACTCCAGCTGTACTTGGTTGCATACCACCTACTTAGAGGTGATTTCCGCCTGACATACAAGGCCATGTCCAACCCAGAATTGATGAACATGCTCCACCTAAAGAAAACCTTATCCCCTTGAGCCACACACTATTGGGATCTAAACCTCACCACAACAATAAATAGGACATGCTGGAGGGATAGATTCCTGTCCCAGAGACTTCCCATGCTTTGGAACAAGATTCCAATCTACATTAGGCAGAGCTCCTCGCTAACACTCTTCAAGAGAAACCTTGATGAGTGGATGGGAAACAGAAAATTTACCCTGGGGATCACTTCAGTGGCTCTGGTGGACAGAGGCACAGGGTACTAATCTAAGGGGGCGGTGAAAGCCAACACATTCTGGCTAGGCTTATAAATGCCTTTGGGCAGATAGCCTAGTACCTACCTATGAACCTATGAACCTATATTTTTGCTAAATAACAATACCTGGGAATATGAATTAAAATGTCTGTTTGTCCCTATAATTTTTTTAGCAACTTGAAACTGCCACATAGATGCTGTTTCCAATATATCTACACTGACGACAAAATTCACATCTGTATATGCTTCTATGTTATTCATTTTAATTCATTATTGGATTAAAGTACTGATAGCTCCTGATTCAATGCCTTTTTTGATAATAAAATGTGTCTGTTCACCTACAACATTAAAAAAAATCTGATGACCTTGCAGTATTAATGACAATACATTTTGTGGTGTTGCTGTCTACATTATAATCAAAGGTCATGATGGCATTCAATTCTGTCTTATTATCTCTTTCATTCTCATTACTATTGCTACTACTATGGTCAAGTACAAGTGCCTAAAAATGTTTCAGTTTTCTTGCTTATCTTCCAAAAGTTTAGTAACATACGTAACATTATAGCCTCTCTGAATAAATAAATAAATCATACAAAAGTGCCATCTCTGAGTCAAACACCTTATTATCTGAAGTCAGCTAAAAACTCATCTGACATTTGGCAACATTTGCTTAACATATGGTGGATGGCAGCCTTCTATATATAAGTATTTATATAAGTTGTTTTCCAAAAATGTTTGGCACCAAGCACTTTTTTACATTGTTAAAATAAAGATTCACAGCTAAAGGGAAATATTTATTCTTAGATAATTTCATCGCAAATTAGAAAAAAACTGTAGTACTGTTATATAACTATTAAATTATTTTAGATGTTCAATATCCGCAGTACAGAAAAAAATGTATTAATAAAACAGCCATAATATTTTAAATGCTGTTTAAAGGGGCTGTTAAAATGTACTTTTTATTTCCAAACAGTTAAAACAATTCTTGCATACAATGAAGCTACTTACAGCATAATTCTCTTGATGGTAATATTTATCTCTGAACAAAAAGTAGCTATTCTTTATAACCAGTTCCATGAACATGCACACTCTCCAGGATTCAATAAATCCATGTAGACTCCATGTAGAGCCTACACAGAATGGCCACAGTTCCCCCTCAGCAGAATGCTATGCTTATTAATCATAGCACACTGCTGAGGTAAATCACAGTAACATGGATATTTAATCCATGTAGGCAGTAGTGTAGTGTCCCATGGTTGTGGATTGTCCAGGGAATTCATGGACAGATGTTATGTACAGGAGAAGAATCCCTGTAATGTACCCTGCTAGTGTAGAAATATGTGAAAATTTTAATGTTTTGTTTTATTTTTGTACTTTTTTAAAATTTTTTTAATGCCCATTTGTATAGCACAGTGTGGAGCGCAGCAGTGCCAAGCTGCGCTTACACATACACAGCTGACATATGCCAGACATCTAAAAAATAGAAACGGGATGTAATTAATTATTTGTTTTGCTTTCTTTTAATGCCTGTTTGCATGACACAGCATAGAGAGCAGCAGTGCTGAACTGCGCTTACACATGCACAAGTGACATCTGCCAGACATTTAAAAACAGAAAACGGATATAATTAATTATGTGTTTTTGACTACGTGTTTTTATTTTATATTATGAATGGACATTTGGCAGTGTGGCACAGTGTTTAGTAATGCTAACAGGTAGCTTAGTAGTATATGTGAAGGTGTACTGGTTTTCTTACTATCTATGTAGCTGAATAGGTAGCGTCATGGCCTAGAGTGTTGTAGGTCCTGGGATCAAGTCCCCATGAATCATACCTTTTCACATTTTTTCCTGTGGAAATGTGAGGTGACCTAAAGGGCAGTTTAATGTTTGTTATATTTGAAAAAGCTGTGCGGTGCTAAGCACTGCTTAAACATGGCTAATGGCTATCCTATTTGTGTGTTGCTTAGCTTCAGTAAATCTCAGCTGTGTGAGTTTAAGCAATACTCAGCTGCACTAAGCAGGTTGTGCGATGCTACACAAAGCAGCACTTTTTTGAATGATGCAGTATGACATGTAATGATGTGAAAACAGCCTATATTAAGGGCAATAGGCAGGAATTCTGCAGCATTCATTGGAGTCTTATAAACCTGTCAATATGCCTGGCGGTGTTGATGAGGAAGCTCACTTTTGGGTGCAGAGGTGGGGTGTGCAGGAGTCCAGAGTGTTTGTTGGACTCTTGGTCCACAACTATGAACCCTGGCTGTTGCAGGGCAATTACCAGGGGTCAGAATGTAAAGTTGAAGCCTGGGATCAGTTGGCCAAGGATCTTACCAGTGCTACTGGTATTCCCCACACTGGTGAGCAGTGTTGTAACCACTATGACAGCCTGAAGCAAAGGAAGAAGGGAACCTTGCACACCTATGTTCAAGAGGCTAGGGCTGGGCATGCTCCACAGATATGTAAGTATGTTTGTCTCTACTTTACTAAAAGACAAGTTGAATTTGTGCAAAACTGGCATGTGTAATGGTGTGCTTCTCTTCTAACAGCTGCAGCTGAACAGGGTCACAATATTCAGTCACATGCCGGACACCTGGCCAAGGATGCACCTTGAGTGTGGTAAGTACAGATATTTTCTAACTGTAGTGTAATAAACAATAAACAATACCAATAACAATAAGCAATTAAGCAACAAGGTATAAAGCAGGATTGTGGTTTGATAACTAATGTGTTGAAATAAGTGCAGTAGGGCTGTATTCACTGCATGTCTGTTCTAATGTTGATGCAGTCAACTGAAAAACTGAAATAAATAAAGAATGCTAAAGTAATTGATAAATATAATGCACAACCCACAGTACGGCTCAGGGCTGTCTACAGCCCCCTTTCAGTCACATAATGTTCGCTATTCTTACCACTCCAGAAACAAAGTAGATGGGTAAGATAGCCCATGTTCTGAGCAGATAATGTGTATACTTCACAGATTCTAAGGAGCAATAACAATAAAGTGTAAAGCAAGACTGTGGTTTCAAAAGAATGTGTTGAAATAAGTGCAGTAAGGTTATATTCATAACATGTCTGTTCTAATGTTGCTGAAGTCAACAGTAAAACTAAAATAAATAAAAGATGCAAAAGTAATTGCCTGATAAATGTATTGCACAACCCACAATATGGTTCAGGGCTGGCTGCAGCCCACTTTCAGTCACATAATCCTCTCTCTTCCTCCCACTCCAGGAACAAGGTATATGGGTAAGGTAGCCCATGTTCTGGGCATATAACGTGTATACTTCACAGATTCTAAGGATCGATAACAATAAAGTGTAAAGCAGGATTGTGGTTTTATAAGAATGTGTTGAAATAAATGCAGTAGGGTTGTATTCACTGCATGTCTGTTCTAATGTCACTGCAGCCAATTGTTACATAATGTGCACATGTCCCCTGCAGTCACAGCTTTTAGGTTCTATTCCCATGCTTGCCAACTAAGACATGATGGTTGTCTAGTCTACTTAATGTATACAAACATACCTCTCAAGTGTCACGATTTTTCATAATGTAATGACAACTGCCCAATCTGTCTGGTCCATGATTATCAGATAAATGATTACCTGGAATGCAATGTATTTGCAAATCCATTTACAGAACCCATTGGTAGTTATGTACATGCACATTATGTGAAACAGTTCTGTGTAGTTGTGTACCTGCATTTGTTAGTGCTTGGCCCATACTGTCCCATACTAACAGCTTGAGTGGTATGTATGAGCTACATAATCTGTAGAAGAATTTGAGTCACTGTACTCACAACTGACAATGCACACATGTAGAAGTATGTATTAGTAGTCTATGTATTAATATCATCTGTGACTTCACCAATGGTATGTTTTCTCTCTCTCCCCACCCCTTATCTTCTTTCATTTATTAATGTTATTTGTTATCATGATTTAGTATTAATATACTCTGTTAAGCTGTTTTGTTGGCATTATGGGTTATTTCATTCTAGTTTGCTTTTAACATACTTACTGTTATGTTATTTAATGTTGTGTTCCACATAATATACCTTAGTATGTATTTGGATTAATCAGTATTATGTTCCATTATGTTAATATTAACATTGGTTTGGTTATTACTAACCTTAACCTATTGTTATAACTAATTTACTACAATGTGACAAGGTAGGCCTGTTCCAGGTGATCCACCTACCTTGGTTCCTCCGGCTGTGGCACCAGGGCCCAGCACATCTGGGACCCAGCCTGGTGGTGCCCCTTCTGCTGCCCCTGCACAACTTGCGCTGTGGGGTAGTTCCACCCCATAGGATGGGGGTGACCCCCTGCCAGCAGTGGTGGAGGGGGTGTAGTCACCCATGACAAACTAATAGAACTGGTGCACAGAATTGTATTCTGTGGTTTTGGGTGCTGCCTGTGCCAGATGGAGGGCATGCTGGCCACCCTGGTGGGGCAGCCTCACCCTTGGAGCCCAGCCTCCACCACTGCCACCCCAGGGGCAGTGAAGCAGCAGTGCCAACAGTCCCATGGGTGAGGACGTGAGTCATGCTCCTACCTTGTGGAGATACTTGAAACTGGGATTCCACAACACCCTTCCCATCTAAGGTGTTCACCCCCTCTTGTGTCACACACCACCCCTGTCCTCTGTCTTGTCTGTCTGCAAATGCTTCCTCACCTTCCCAACTCACCTCCCCTACACATACCTATGTCCCTTCATCAAAATTCCACTCTCACCTAAAAAAAAAAATGAGCACCTGTCCCAAAATATCATCCCATACATACCTCTCCATTTCACACACATGTCCACTGGACACACGTAATTTGGTCCAATTGGCTTGACAATGAAGTTATGTTGTCTTCATCCCTCTCTGTGGAAGTGACATCCCAAAGTCATCTACAAATTCTGTCAAAGTACACAGTTGTTGCTATACAAGAAATAGATAGCTATGGTTCTTTCCTATACTCGTCCTGCACATACCTACCTGCCTTTCACTATGTTTTTCCCCCTGCTTGCACCCCATGTCCTATGTCCTCATTTTTCTTTTCTTTAATATTTTCCCATGGCATGCTGCACTACATGGGGCGTTGCTCAGCTAAATGGAGCTATATTGATATATGTGTTTTAAATGATAATAAATATGTACAAAATAAACACTTGTCCCCTATTGTGAACCAAAGACCATAACTCCTACAGGTCACTGCATTAACCTGCCATGCCACACAGCTGTTAATTAAAATAGGTGGTTTAAGCAAAACATAGGAATTTCAATTTAGCATAATTAAGCATGTGTTAGTAGAGCTGTGCATCATGCCACATCATGCAAACTTCCTGAAACAGTAGTGGAAAAACTGGGATTGTAATTTCAAGTCAGGTACAGGACTACACCAGTAGAAAGACAGACAAAGACTAATAGATGTAACTGAGGTCTCTAATAGCAGGTAAATGGGCACTTAACAGTAACATGTTCAAGTACACCTGCTAAAATATTAATGGCAAAATACATGTTCAACTGGGTCTCTGGTGGAGAAATACATCCCTATAAAGCCAGGCGCATAATAATGGATGTAATGGAGGTATGTTACAGATTGTATGTGTGCATTTATACCTTCACAAATACACATGCTGTAACAGTGACTCAGTAGCTCAGTCTGTAAAATGCTTTATAAACAGCAAGTTTTGCCACACATAGTCCTGGGTTCAGACCCAGTGGTGTGTAGCATTTAAATGACATTATTGTAAAGCCATCAATAAATGAGTGAGTCATGCACCCTTTATCCACAAAATGTATTTCAAATGAAATATCTGCATTTCACTGATGGAAGTCACAGGCTTGCAGACAGGAACACACTTTACATATCCCTATAGAAACACTGTAAGTGCATAAAGTGTCAGGTCATGCATTAATATGCATTCACAGAGGATTTTAACTTAGGTAATGCATATGAGGCCCACTAATATCAGAATGAAGCATACAATCATTTCATAATGATATTACAGATTAGTACAGCTTCACAACTATCACACACATATGGAGGTCCTGCTAGTAACAAGGACTGCCAGCACACATGTTCCAAATGACTACCATAATGTAATACATGGCCTGAAAGTTGCCCAAATGGTTGACATAATGGTATATTTACCCCCATGTTGCTCAAGGACACAACAAACATGTTGCCTAGCACTGTTAGTGATACCATTGCCTAACATACTTACCTGAAACACGTGCCTTAATTTGCAGAGGAATGGGTACCCTCATTCTGGCTCTGCCTCCATAACAAGGCTGCCACAGCTCCCACAGCTACTCTTGCAGTTTGTTGTCCTCCAAAGTGTTCACACTTTCTACCTAAGCCTATTGCCTGCAGCATCAGCTGTAGCCTGTAGCACACACATCTGTATGTAGAAGTAGCTGCTACAGATATACCCTCTGTGATGACATAGTATCTTGACCCCAGGAATGTCCAGCACAACATATCAGAAAGGGCTTCTAATCTGCATGAAGGCTTTATATCTTGTTCAGTGGTTGCATGTCATTGGCTGATTATACTGCAGCTCAGCTGTGTTGACTGCAATTATCATTTTAGAACCATAGATTGGTTAGGAGGCAATCAACTGGTAATGAGAACTATGTTAAAAAGACAAACAGCTGGTTAGGGGAACCAGTCTGTATGAGACTTTCTTCAGTCTCCAGACAGTTAACGCATTGCCAAAACCTTTATATATCTGCACATATCAACAGAGGAGTATTGTACTCTAACAGGTATGTAACCTTTTTGTTTACAAAATGATGCATATGTGTGCATATACTTAGGGGGAATGGGGATTACAGCATTAAGCCTTTCTTAGAATTGTAGTGATGACATGTCATTGATCTCCAGATTTGTTACACCTACAGAGGACGTACAGTACATCAATAGTGGAATGTTTTTTGTCACTGTGGCACACTGATCTCATGGGAATATCCCTTTATAGTGGTTGCAATACCACACTGCTATTTGTTTGGCACTGTTGTTTTAACATATTATCAGAGAGGTTCCCCTAGGAGACACACTACAATGGAATCCTGTGTTGGATGTGTGATCATACAGCAGTATCTGTCATGCCACACACGAGAATAGCTAACTATTGCTAGTATGTTAGTTGTTTCCACACAGTATGTTTGCACACTGTAGGATATGATATGTGTGATCAAGCAGTGGATACTGCCAGCCATTCTGTTTGTGCTGTATCTCTACATAGTGTACTTCCACATATGTGATCCTGACATGTGTTCCCATTTTGTTGTCTTTCAGGAAACATGTATGCGAGACACTGTGCCCCTTTTACAGCTGTTGAGAACAATATAATCCTGGAAGGTCTCCATCAACACCATGAGCTCCTACTGTCTAAGGGGAGGCAAAACAGGGAATAACGGGCAGCATTGTGAGTTGACCTTGTCCGTGATGTTAATGCCATAGGTCACCAGAGCAGAACATATGAGCAGGTTTGACACCGTGCCATAGATATAATTAATGCCGCATGCAGAACAGCAGCAGATGTGCCCAGAGATCGTGGTATCACCGGTGGAGGGCTTGCAGCAGAACAACCACTCTCAGCCACTGAGGAATTCCTGGTGAACTTAGGAACACACGACAGCTCCCAGGCATCCATCACACCTTATATCGTGGATGTGGGTGCCAAAGTTTCCATGCCAGAGGAGCATCCAGGCAGGCTTAGTTTGATCAGCATTGGAATACTGTAGCGTTCAGTGTGTCAGGGTGCAGATACTTTTACATGAGTGTCAAGTGTTTGTTCTTTAGAGGGAAGGAATTTAACTGCAGTTTGAATCTCATGCACAGATTTTAACAAACATAACAATTAACAAAGTAACTATGTGAATGTGAGATATATGGATGTATTACCCAGTTATAGTGCAACATGCAGTGGTGTTTGCATTACCTCTCCCTCAACTTTTCACAAATCCCTCAAGAATTGGACAAGGCTATGGTCCTGCTCCCAGCAAGCACAACATTGTTTTGTTACGTATGTAGATTTGTTGCAATGCATTCCCTAAAATGTCATCCCAGGCCTGCTGGGTGGATTGCTGTATGATTGCCAACTGCATAGATATTTTCTGACTGTACCCACTTTAGAGTCATACCTATGCCTCAAAGGTGCGACCACACTGATAGATGTGACAGTATTGTCAGGACATTACAGATTGCCATATGTGGCAACTGTGCAGAGTCTTTACAAATATCAACAGTGTACTTCATTGTTGCTGATGAGATTGCTGTGTAAAGATCTTTTATTTACAAGTAACTACAGATGTTTTTGGGAAAAGTAATGTCCTTATGTCCTACTGTATGAGGTTGGGGGATTAAAATGGTCTGTAATAGTGACAACAGTGTATACAGCTTTACATATATTGCAACATAGTACTGCAGAGCATAATAGTGCAAGCATTAATGTACTGCTTTTCCCATTCTTAACACAGGTGACCGGGGGGGGGGGGTTGGCCTCTGTCACCTATACAACCTTATATCAGTGCCTTTTCAGACTCTGATGATTATGGTGGCCAAAGTGAGGTACACATAGGGGTGTCAGGGGATGAATCCATCCCAGAGGTTTACATCCCTCTTCTGTCCTCATTATCACTGCACACAGTCATTATGCCTACACATACGCAGCCCCCAGAGGCCACAGATATTGGACAGTCAGAGGGTGAAGACATTGAACAGGAAAGTGTGACAACTACGGCTCCAGTGGGTGTAGACACTGGCCATAGCCAGAGAGTTGGTGAGGTTCCACCCAGGAAGATTGATAAGGGTGCTCATAGGAGTTCTGCTGTCCTTCCACCACCTGTTGCTGGTGTTTCATCATGGGTCACTCGGTATATGTTTTGGGCCACCATGGAGGCACAGGCATGTTCCAAAAGGAACTCCAGATGAACATGCAGGGTTATGGATGCAGCACAGTCTGACTTCCATGACTGCCTCCACCACATTGGTGATACCCTGGATTGGTTGACTGATGCAGTGGAAAGAAGATGATCTGAGACAGATCTCAGAATATTTCTCTTGGAAAGCACAATGTCTGTGATGGTATGTCTGGTTTGAGTTGAGCGTTGGACTTGTGGACATTGATCAGCAACTACATCTGCTGAGAATCCACGTGGCCATGCACAATCATGCTGCAAGTAGTGGCAGTACATCCAGTGCTCCAGAGAGGAGTGTGCTTTCCACACCAAGACATGGCAGGCCATGGGATCATGGTCCTATACATTCCCTTGAAGGACATGATCCCAGCAGACAGCAGTCACCATCAAGTACTAGCACCACTTCTGACCTTGGTCATGGAGGTGCAATCCATTTCCCATGTTCAGGGGTGGAGATGGTGAACTGTCAGCTCTATCATGCATGGTTCAAAGCTGCCCAACATAAACACATGTAGGGATAGCACTGAGCTTGACTGTGTTCACGCACACACTCACATACCATTGTCAAATTCAGGTCACCTACAGACACACACAGCAAATTCCTATGGTCCATCTTGCCTGCTTCCCTTCCTGACTCACACACATGCTTTCAACATATTGGTTCAGCCTAGACCTCCTGCACCCTCACACAACACCCTGTGCAAGTGATAATAGCTGTGCCACATCTCTGTCATCCTTGTTATTGATGCAGGGAAAAGAAGCTATGTGTCAGATGCACAGGGTGACTATATAAATTAATATGTCATTCTGTAATGCAGTGTTGCTTTGCCATGGCACTTGCACTGGTCACTGACAGATACTGTATGCTGACATTTGTAATGAGTAAGCCACATAATTTTGTGTACCTTATGTTGTATGATGTTGTAATGGCTGTATACTTATACAATGAAAGGTGTGCCACAAACCTGTTTATGGTTCAATTTCAGGAGTCTGTAGGGGACACCTATGGATACACAGCAGCAATAAACCCATAGAACTTCACAGCACAGGATGTAATGTGAGCACATAAGACATATGTCTCCAGCAATGTACAGCATATTGGTGCATGGCTCCATAGGGTCATATGTGCATAACAGGCTAACAAGGACAATGGCATCACATAGCCTACTCATGCATCCCTAATCTATGAAATGGTCTGATACCCTTGATAAGTGTCACCAAGATTACTGGAGCTAACACATTTACAAGCTGTGGTGATGAAGATGACTCATCTACAAATTTCCAGTGTCCATTACAAACATTTGTCTTACACCAGTTATGATTGTCTTGTTCTGCATCCCATTGTGTAACATGCACATGACATGCATTACAGCAGACGTGTGCTTCACATGCATGGGGAGCCTGTTACATATAGGGTGTAGTGTCTTTGTTACATACCTGTCTCTCCAGTATGTACTAATGATACCACAGTGACAGTGTAGGTGTGTAAAACAGATAATACATGTGTTAGTTTTGTCTTGGATAAGCAGGAGGTACACAGTGCAATCGGACACCTCCCTGTATGGTAGCCATACACATCTTCTCCAAAGCATGTGGGAGACAGACTGCACATGTACGCTCTTGACACAGACTGCATCAGACATATCTGCAATGTGTATTGGTTTACCATGGAACCTGTGTGGCTGCTCCAGTTGTAAGATATGCCTGTGCAGTAACATAGCAAAGGTGCTATTACACTCAATGATAGGTGTGGTGAGTGCCAAATATGGTATAACAATGACAGTCTGGAATTTACATGCCATACCTTTCTGTATAGGTTGTACAAAATTAAATGGATCCCCACATCTTACTGACCAGTGAAAGTCAAAGGCTGCATTACTGTCTGTGTCCATAAGTCCATGGGTAATGGCTCAACTGTGCATAGTGTACAGACACTATTATATTTTCCAGTGGTGGATGACTTCCAAAAGGATAGTATTGTGCAGTCCTTGGCATTTACTATTTGTCAGTGGCTCTGACAATGACTGACTGTGTGTCTTAGGTCATCCAGGATAACTGCTGGTTCTGTATGAGATTCAGTGACAGCTCCTAATATGCAATCACCTGCTAATGTAGTCAGTCAGAGGTCACTGACAGTAGCCATGACTGCAGAGAAGGGAATGGCTACAAGGGATACTCCATTAATGATGTCTGAGGGAAGTCCACTGGTGACTGGCATCATTGTAGTGTAGGTCTACCCAATGCTATTTTCCCAGATTATGAGTATCAGACACTTGGCTATCCACAGCTGACATACCACTCTGTAAATAACCTACACAGTTTTCAGCAAGGCCTACTGGCCTAATATTGTCAAACACCTTGTCAGGCCATGGTAGATGGAGTGAGTCATATTCCCATCAGCCATTGCATAGTGTAACATTAAATGAGGTCCCCCAGTTAGGGTAGGTAGGTATGATCTGCCCTTGAGCAAAACAAATTGTGTTTTTCCAGTGTCAGTAGGTGTATGACATTGTTACAGATTGTATCCATACTAACTCCTTTCATGGCTTTACATATCAGATGACTAAGAGATCTGGGGACACTGCTTGGTACTGCATGCTAGTTGTCCTCTGTGCAACTAAGTATTGTAGTTACTTCCATCATGTTCCAAGAAAAGAGTCATCCAAGGCGTCTGTACAGAGCACAGACAAACAGTGGAGGGAAACATAATATGTATCGCTTGGGAAGGTAAGGTGTGAGGTTTTGCACAGGTGTTCGGCACCTGTACACTACTCAAGCAGTGTATACTGAAAGGACACAATTATCTTCTGCAGAATGCAGAAAGCAGGGGAGGCCCCTGAATTGCAGGTGCCAGGCTGCTACTACTGCTGGCCTCACCACAACCACTCTGTCATGTGATGCCATGCTCCAATACTTTTTCTGTCATCACATGCAAAATGGTACTATGAAGCTCATGATGAGAAGTAGGACACAGCTTGTTTGTTCATCCACATAGTTGTCTCACATCATGAAAGGCTCTATAGGCTTCACATACCCTTCTCCAGGTAGATGCCTTGATTACCAACCTGAGCAATCAGTTGGCTTTTGCATGTATTATGGCTTCTGTGCCAGGGTTGGTGGTATGTCACTAGGTGACTGACCAGATGGTGATTAGGATCAAAGCTGCAGCGTCACAATATAATGTGCAATGTCCAGTGACCTAGATGTCCAGGCTTGCTGAAACAAGCAGCACAGTGGTGATTATCCATCTTAGGTGACAATTTCACAGCACTTCATACATCCTGCCCTTCAACAGATTAATGGTGAATATCTGCATGACATGGCTGTGAGGCCTACTGCAGAGGACTGGCCACCTTTGGCCAAAGTGTGTCCACCTGCTACATGTCCTAGGTATATCATATTGTACAGTTTTGTACCCGGAACACATATTTGTGTTCCCACATCATGTTACACAACAACCAGTTTGCTGTGTGGTTGCTTGACAGGCATTGTACGCTTGCAAGGCCAATGTAATGTCTGCAAAGTTGAACAAGTCCTCTGTGCATGCACAGGCATCCACCTCTTCACTGCAAGGTGTGCCTACAAACACTGTATTTCTCGCTGTCAATCCCAAGGGTGTGGTAGCATGACCCTAACTTTGCAGGACTTGCACAGTGTTGTATTTGTAGGTATAGTATTGGAACCATGCCTAATGACAGGATTATGGTCAATCCAAGGTCCACATAGCTGGCAAAGCATTGTATGGCACACTCTCAGGTGCTATGTTACCTTAGTGGACCTACATAAAGTGACATGTTACATTTCACCATCTGTAATGACATGGCATGTTGTGATATACACAAAAGAATGACTGTATTGCTAATGGCACTATTGACTGATGAGATGTGGAAAGTGTCCCCACTCCTCTACTCCTATGCCACGCAAACGCAATGTGTGACAGATGTGACTGTATTTTAAATCTTGATTTCATGGTGTCTCACACAGCAGTCAGGACATTTGACAATGAGCATTTTGCCAGCATGCACAGCTAACCTCTTGCACCACCCAAACCCACATCACACACACCTGCATGTGTGTATCTCCTTACCAGACACATTCCCAAGGAACAGCCACCTCAGAAAATCCTACCTCTTGAGAGGACAGTATACATAACAGTGCATGCACCACTGTCTCACCAGTCAAACAGATGAGGCAAAACCCAAAATCAAACCTACTATTCATAGGTGATTACATCTTGAGACACACTGGCTACATATGGGAAACATCACAGTTAGCTATCTGTGGGTTGACATGATACACCATACCACACATTGCCATAACTCAAGGAATAATGATGATATCATATTTCCTGCAGGTGTGTACGATTATGGACATATGTCACCGGACTGTATGCAGACACATGACTGAGCTTAGACACTCTGTGTCTCTCACAGGTATGCCCATAGCTTTCAGATGCATTTAACCCTCACTTAGGATGATGGCTCAAAACACAGAAAATGATGGACGTCAATAATTGCCTTAGTGTCTGGTGTCATTCAAAGTAAATAAAAATGTATATACCAAGGACGACACACAGCTGAATAAAACTTGTTTAATAAAAGGTAAGCACTTTCATACTCATTATCAAGCACTTCATCGGACAAAGAACACAGTAAAATACAGACAATATATAGTAGCATAGTCAATAAAACAATTTATGTTTTTTCAATAAAGGTTTTAAAGGCACATAGCCATTTAAACCTGGAGGTCTGTGTGCCTGCAAAGCAGTGACCCATCTTGTCTCTGCCTTTTCTATCTTACTGCATATATCTCCCCCTCTATTATTATTAAAAATACACTGTAACACCAAAACACTAAAAGAATAACCATTAAAATCAGAAAAATGTCTAAATAAAGCACTGGTGACCTCTTTGTTCCTAATATAACCAACATGCTCCAGTGCACATTCCCTCAATGACCTGCAGGTCTTACAGACATAAAAACAGCAGCATTGATTACAAACAGCAATGTATACAAGATATCTGGTAGAACAATCATCATAAAACCTAGGATTAAAGATGAAACCAGTGGACGGATGGGCAAACATTCTGGACCTAGAAATGTAGGGACATGTTCTACATCCACGACAAATATAAGTTCCCTTTCTTTTAGAGATTTGCGTATATCTCTTACTATTATCATAGCATAGTTGTCTCTTAAGAGACAAACAATTCTTAAAATAAAACTTAGGTGCATGCCCTACAATTTCATAAACCTTATCATCAGATGTGAGGACTGGCCAGTCTTTACGTATAGCATCACATATCCTGCCAATATCACTAGTAACGGTTAGCACAGGTCTAACATATGTATCATGTGCTATTTTCTTATTAGAACATATGTTAAATGAGTTCCTGGAAAAATGCAGTCTAGCTGATTTTTTCCTAGCTTCTACTCTCTCTTTATCAACTAGACTCAAATCACATTTAGAATAGCCTTGATCAAACAATTCATTATTCAAAGTGTCAAACACTTAGCAAAAATGATCATCATTTGTATTAAGCCTAGGCACTCTATAGGTCTGGCTCATAGCAATATTCCTAAATACATATCCAGGCTGCATGCTTGTGCAATGCAGAGGTGTATTTCTTCTGCATGACTTCCTATGCATGGAGGTCTCTAGCATACCCTTTTCACCCTTAAACAGATGAACATCTAGAAAATTAATGGTTTCCATATCTACATGCTTAGTGAATCTAAGCTACTTAGTGGTATTCTCAAGATACGTAATAAATAGATCTAATTCAGAAAGTGAGTCATCCCACAAAAGAAATATATCATCCACAAATCTTCTAAAAAATGTTAACTGTTGTGAAAAAGAATGTTGACCAAAGACAGTTGGCCATCTCCTAGGTCCAGAATGTTTGACCATCCATCCACTGGTTTCAGCGTTAATCCTAGGTTTTATGCTGATTGTTCTACCAGATATGTTGTATACCTTGCTGCTTGTAATGTATATTTAACAGGTCATTTTGAGCAAGGGGCAACAGAATTGTGCTCTGTTTAACTAAGTGTATGAGCATGCCCAGTGGGATTGTCAGTACTTATAAACTGACTCCAGGCTACAACTACCTGTACTCCAGTCCAGGATTTTGTGTGTTACAGACAATGACATATGTCCCTGTTTCTGTAGTACTGCTCCTCCTAATCCACTGAGCCACACAATCTGCCAAACCGAAAGTGGTTATTCATCACACAATCAACAGCATAAATATGTATGTTGTTATTCCTGTGTTAAGTGAGCCATACAATGCATGATCAATGTTTATGTTAGTGCTCTGAGATTGCCTGGACTGCTGATATACCATTGATGAAATATTGTTACAGCAGTTATATGGGAACACTGCTGTGTTGGGTGTGGGGGAACAACACCACATGTTCTGCTGGGATACACTCTAGTCCAAATATCACTTAACCCCACTGTTTAACATCTCCCTTGGCTGAATTGAATATTCCATGCATGAGACCTAATGATTATTAAAGGACACATGATAGAGGACTGGGTATCTGTAGTCCCATGTGGATGTTACTTCTGTCCAAATAGCCACTATATTTACATGCATAAATGTAGCAGATCCATACCTAAAATATCATATCATACTAATCCTTACAAGTACTGTGTAGGTTAGAGACTTACCTTGCTAATGCAGCAGTTGACAGAACTGTAGTTCAGGGCTGACTCTGTCTGATGCAAGCAGTACACAGCAAATACACAGATAGGTACAGGTTGTGTGGGTTGCCTGGCATCACATTTAATATATGTATGAGAGTAGGACTAAGGTGTCATTCACTAGGTCCCTAGGTTGTCAGTGAATGTGCTATGCATTGTCTCTTATCCAAAGCCAGGGTGTACTGAGCATGCCTACATTTGCCTACAGGGACATCAGCAGGAGGTTCCTCCTCCAAGTCCTCCTGTGACTGTGGCTGTGGTGACCTAGGCACTGGTGGAGGCTGTGTATCCCTTCCCTTTGCTGCTCCTGCTGCAGCTGTTTCCACAGGATCAGATTGTGTAGCATAGCATATACTGTGAACATATGTGCACATGTGGCTAGAGAGTACTGTAGGGCTCCACCAGATATTGGACATTTTCTCCATGGGCCTCCTCTGAATATGGGATCCATGCCCATTTGGACTTTCCCGGTAAACTAATGTAAAATAAATAAAATAAACAAATATATCAAGTCACTGGAACCATGACTTCAGAAGCCTGAAGACACACTCTGTGATGTACCTAGTTTGTGTGTGCTTCATTATGGCATTCTTCCATGGGTGTGTGTGCATTTCTGATAGGTGTTATCATCCATGATTCCAGTGTATAGCCAGCATCCCCCAGTAAATGGCCGTGTGGGACGTCCCCCTGTAGCAAACATCTGGTACAGCTGTGATGCATGCCAGATATGGGAGTCATGATAACAGCCAGGGCTACCAGCACACACATTCAGGATAATCCCCTAGCCATTGCACATGACCTGGCAGTTGGTGGCATGGTATCCCTTTTGGTTGAGGTAGATTCTACCCTCCTCAATGGGTGATGCCTTGATGTGTACATGAGTACAATCTATGTCACCCAGTACTTCAGGGTTGTGTTCTACATGGTAGAAGTGTTGCATATTGCTGGCTCTCACTCCAGTGGTGAGGGGGAAAAGATATGTGTTCACTGGCATGTGGTATCATAGCATCTAGGAACTGGTAGATTATCCTGGATGCAGATGCGTGTGAGAGCCCCATAATGTCCCCAGTTGGTCTTTGGAAAGTACCTGTAGCTAGTATCCTAAGGGCTACAGATACCTTTGTTTCTACTGGGATGTGTTCCCCTCTGTTGGCTCTGGATCTGAGTTGAGGGTGGCAGAGCTCAGTGAGTTCTTGTAGTATGTCCCTGTCCAGGATGTAGCACTCTACAATCTCCAGCTCATGTAACTCCTAGAAGGCTACTGTGGGCCTGAACACTCTTCTTCTTCTCTGCCTGGGCCTATTGTCAGCAGCAGCAGCCGCATTGACTTCAAAATAGGATCATAAGGTCATAGGAAGTTATTAGGGTATTGGCCCTGAGGCCCTTATAAGCCTAGCCAACAGTTTAGCCAGTGTTTAGACAAGGTAGCACCCAATGCTCCTGTCCAGCAGAGACACAGGTGGAATCCCCAGAGTGTATTTTCTGTTTCCCATCCAGTTATCCAGGTTGCACTTAAAAAGGGATAATGATGTACTCTGAAAGAGGGAGTCTATTCCACAGATGGGGGAGTCTCTGGGAGGCAAATCTATCCCGCCAAAAGTTCTATTGATGTCACAGACCAGGATGAGGTTACATGTCCGGGTTACTCGAGTGGAGCTTGCTTACGGATATGCAGCAGTCCCATCAAGACAGGGTCTGAGATTGCTCTGTATGCCAGACAGATGTCACCTCTGAGGAGTCTGTATGAAACTGTGCAGAGGGGCAAGGCTTTTAGCCTATCTATGTATGGTAGATGTTTGAGGCCCTGGATTATCCTAGTGAGGAACCTCTGTGGTCTCTCCAGCTGTTGCATGTGTTTTGTGAGGTACCTGCTGAAAGGAGCATTGTACTCAATAATGTGCCTTATAAGGGAAGAATACAGGGATCTTATGACCTCCTGGTCCCTGGATGAGATACCCTTACTTATGAGGTGGGCCATGTAGAAAGCTTTCCATACAACAGAAACAACGTGGTGGTCAAAGGTCAGGTTGCTATCAATCTGAGTGGCCAAATCCCTCATAACTGATTGCATGCTTAGGGCATTGTTATTAATGTGATAATTTTTAGGGATGTCACTCTCCCCAAGGGGATGATAATGCATTTTTTGGTGTTCAGCTTGAGGCCAAGTTTCTGGCACCAGTCATTTGTTTGGCTGAGACCCTCTTGGAGGATGTCCACATTACTAGGGGAACTGATGACAGTGTCCAGTTTCCAGTCATCTGCAAACTTGGTTAGCCATAGCCCACTGGTTTTGGCCTGCATTTCAAAAAAGTATATCCCAATTAACAGCGGCCCCAAGACCAATCCCTGGGGTACGCCACTCATTACAGGTCTACTGCTTGAGGTGGCTTCCCCTGTTTTGACTAGGTGGGTTCTATCAGTGAGCCAGTTAGCTACCCATCTGGTAACATACGGATTGATGCCTAGTTGACAGAGTTTATCTATTATGCCCGAGTGTCGAAGGCTTTGACCAGGTCAAGGTAGGCAGTGTGCACTGTCTTCCCCTTATCCATGGCTTTGGTGACTGTCTCACAGAAGTCAACAAGATTTAAGAGACATGACCTCCCCTTGTTGAAGCCAAACTGTGTGGGATCAAGTGTTTCAAGGTTGCCAATGTCTTTGATAATGAGGTCCATGATAATCCATTCCATGGCCTTGCAGATCAGGCTAGTTAAGCTGATAGGTCTATAATTTCCTGGATCGGTGGATACTCCACCCTTGTGCAAAGAGATGACAGTTCTGTCCTCCACTCAGCTGGTATGAAGTCAGTACTTAGGCTTTGGTTGAATAGGGTGCCTAATGGTGCTGCAAGTTCCTGCCTAAGTTCATGTAGGATGCATCCTGGAATGTTATCAGTTCTGATGAAGCCTGTATTTTTTGCCTTTGAGAGGGAAGTGATGACCTGTTCCCTAGATATAAGGGGAAGGGGGAAGGTAATGGGAATGTCCTGATTTACTGATGGGTGGGACAGAGGGGTGAAGGTTTCACTGAATTTGTCAGCCAGCAGGTTGGCTATATCTATCGCATTTGTGTATGGGGTATCTTTGATGACCAGTTCTGATCAGATATGGGTGCTTCCTTTGAGACTGCGGACATATGTGAAGAAGGCTTTATGATTGTCTCTAGTAGATGTGGTCAATTTGGACTTGAAGTTTACTTTGGAATATTTCACTAGTGCTCTTATTTGCTTGTTCAGGCTAAGGAGAGATTGCTTCCAATTGGGTACCTGCACCTTCTTGGTCCTGGACAGCAATTTTTACCTTTTGTTATAGAGTTTATTTATTGCAGATGTCCACCAGACAGGTTTATTCTTCCTTGCAGAGGATGATTTTGTCCTTTCGGGTATTCCTGATTCCATGCATCTATATAAATGCTCATATAGTACTTTGGTGTAGATTTGGACATTGGTGCCAGTTCCTACAGAGGGGGAGGGGGCTGTGATGCTGTCTATACCATCCCTCAGGAGGTTGTAATCAGCTTTGGAGAAGTTTTTTTTGTTTGACCTTAGCTAGAAGGGTGTCAGGGGAGATGGTGACTTCAAAAGTGATCACTTTATGGTTAGATCTTACCAGGTAGGATGATACTTTAGGAATGCTGCAATGGTTACTCATGTAGGTTAATACCAAGTCCAAGATATTACCACCTCTTGTGGGGGTATCAACTAGCTGTTCTAAGGTTTTTGCATTGACAAAAATTGAGGAATCTCTGGGCATTTGTGTTCTGGCATGAGTAGCTCTTCAAATCATGTTTGGGTAGTTAAAGTTACCCAGGATCAGGGTAAAGGGTTGAATCATGATAGATTCAAAGAGGTCCAGATAGGTGAAGTGGGCATCTTGACACAAATTTGGGGCCTGTAGCTAGCTATGATCTGAATAGGGGTTTTGTCATACTGTTTGACCAGCCTGGATGTGTGTATGTCTTTAACATATATTGAAACTTCACCTCCTTTGGCTTTGCTGGCCACAGTTTGGGGTCTGAATGTATGATATAATGTGTAACCAGGTAAGGCTGTGGTGCTCTCTGCAGCTATGAACCAGATTTATGTGACTGCACAAATGTCAGCATCTACCAGGATTAAGAATGCTTGCAATGAGTGCATTTTCATGTTTAGACTCCTAGCATTTAGCAGCATAATCTTTAATTTGCATTTTGTTGAATTTTTTATGTTGGTAGTTTTGTCCTCATCACTTTTCCTAAAAAAGGCTCTATGGAGGAAGCAAGAGCCTTTGCCAGAAGCCTGAAGCCCAAGTGAGATAGATGTCGGCCATCTCTGGCAAAGCATCATGGTCTGTCAATCATATCTTCCCAAACTGTCAGGTACTGGATCCCCCAGGAATGACAGCAGAAACTAAGACAATTGTTAAAGTCAATCATTTTCTGATTGTATTGAGGCATCATTCTGAGTGATGGTGGAATGCTGTTCAAGGCTAGGGACATACCTGCCTGGGACACATATTCAGTGAGCTCAATCATGTCTCTCTTCATATAGTCCAGGAGGTACATCTCAAGTCATTCATGCCAACATGTCATAACAGTACCAGTTGTTGAGAGACTTGAGTGAGTATGTGATATGGCGGATTCTGGCACCTGACAAACAACTAACCATGACTTTCTTCTTATCCTGCCTGGGGATAGGCACATCTGTCTGTCTCACAATGGAATCTCCTTTGACTAATATGTCAGGTTTATTGTTAAACCTTAGTGGCTGTGAAACACAGATGTGTGGACTATGCGTGGTATGTGGTGTGGAGGGTTGTGGAGTTTGCATGTGTTTTTGCCTCGGAGGTCTCTTTGTTTGGGTATGTTTTTGTTGAGAACCTCCACATATGTGGATGTGTGTTGTGTAATTATGGGTGGTGTTTGAATTGTAGTGATTGTGTTGACAACCTTCTTGGTGCCAGATACACTAGCTTGTGAGGGAGAGAGCATAGACTCTAGGTTCCTAATGTAACTGTATCTCTCACAAATTGTGTTCCTAGGTGGTAGTAGTAGATGGTTGTCGTGTACATGAGGCAGTTGCTAAACTGTCTCAGGATGCCCATATCAGCCAGAATGGCAGGAGAAACTGTAGGAAATTGTCCATCCATATTTGTCAGAATCTGAGGGAGAAAGGCCAAGAAGAGCTAAGGGGTAGGCCTAAAACCCAAGTGCTTAAACTAAAATTAAGAGACTTAGCATAACACTTACAATTTAAACAGTCTTTAAACAAGCAGTAATAAATGCAGCAGAAATGATGCACTTGAACACTTTAGAGAACAAGCAGCAGAAAAAAAAACAAGATGAAGTAATATATTAGGAGCAGGAAACACAAATATAGTAAAAGTAGCTGAATACATTTTTATAGTAGAGTGGAAAGGAAGAGAGGAGGAACAGAAGATAATTCAAGGTTAAGAAACTAAGGGGGTTGGCCTTTCCAAATGATCTCTCTGTATTAGGTAGAAAGAGCTAAGGAGATGGGACTGGGAGGGGTATCCCAGATTAAATTTACAGTAGGGGCAGGCAATTGCAAAAGCCACCAAATATAAGAACACAAGAACTATTGCGAGGAAGAGTAGGAGAAAAAAAAACAAACTTCAGACAGAGGTTAAGCAAATATATAAATGCAGACACATATAAGTAATAATTCAAACAAATAAAAATAGCACAGTACTGTTAAGAAAAACTGAACCACTTAGATCAAGTGCAAAAAATATACTTATCTCAGTTCTGTATTTCCAGATTGTTTAAGAAGCTATATCAGTCCGGCACAATGGACCTTTCAGCAAGATAAACAGTCACATAAAGCTAATTCTTTTATACCAGCAAGATAAAATACTCTTCCAAATCCAAGCCCTGAGGCAATCAGATAAACACAAAAGCTGTTTAACCAGTAGGTCAACCACCCTGGAACGAGTTTACCTCAAACTCCCTGCTGCCCCAGAGAGTGTGAAGAAACCCCTTATGTGGAACTAGTTGAATTAGCTAAAGGGCTGTGACAAATGCCTTAAAACAGAAATAACATTTTCAGCAGAAATCAGGAAACAAACTTCAGACAGGGGTCAAGCAAATATATAAATGCAGACACAGATAAGTAATAATTCAGTCAAGCAAATAAATAAAAACAGAGCAGTACTGTTAAGAAACATTGAACCAGTTAGATCAAGTGCTTAAAATATACTTATATCAGTTCTGTATTTTCAGATTGTTTAAGAAACTATTTCAGTGAGGCACAAATGAGCTAGTAGCACATGCAGATGTAGCAGACCTGCAGCAGCCCCTAGCATTATCTCAGTTAAAATTCCCAAGTCTGTACTTCAATGGTCCAGAGTAATGAGGGAAAATCAGAATGTAGGGTGTGCATACTTTATACAGCTCTGCTGTAGGTGCAAAATGTGTGATTGGTTGACGCTGATCTATTCCACCTGCCTAAAATATAATTAGCAGCATTTAATGGCCCTATTTCAGTGTATGATGTCACACATACAGTGCCAAGTTGTGCAGCATATCTTATACAAAGGTCACAATTTCTAATTGAATACATCTGGTTTCATGAACATGCTCAGCCAGGTGGCACACCATGCAAACACACTCACCTAAGTTTAAAAGAGCTTAGAAGTGAGAAGACACACACCCCTGATGTTAGCCACATCCTGTGTAAACATCTGCATGTTGTAAGACCCTACACGAAGGGGATATGTGGACACGAATGCTCCTTTCTGCTATTCAATAACTCCACCTCATTTGAATACTTATCAGTGCTTACAGCCTGGAAACTGCAAGCTTCATAGCCTTATCACCTTAGCAACAGCAGCCATGCACTATTGTAGGGACCCCACACAAGGTCCTATAATACATTTCTGTCACATAGTATAATATTCTTTTTTTTTCCTATTTTGTTTTATTTTTCTATTAAGCATATTTGCGCACTGTGGGGTATAGCACAAATGTTGAGATTATTAAAAATAAAAAAAATATATTAATTTAACTTATTCCCTTTAATCTTTTTCACATATAAAATAATAGTTTTGTTAAAATGTGTATGTGGTATTACATTTTAAGTGGATTTATGTCCACATTTCTACAGTTTTGCTAACCCTTTTGTCTGTCTAGACTCCTATACTCAGAAATTTTCTGCGTACACTACGGACACTGACACAAGCCCAGGGATTCATGAAGCTCGGTGCAAGGCTGGAGTTAGGCTTGCGCTGACCGTGCGGTGTGTAGATGGTGCAGTAGCGCCATATGCATATTAATAAAGGTGCGCTGCCGCCACAGCCACGTGTATAGGAAACGAGTGCGTGGGGCGTGTCGAATTGCTGCACGGAGGCGTGGAAATGTCGGCTGTTGACGTGCAACCTAAAATGCTGAATATTACAATCTGCCTGCAATAGTAATCACACCTGTCAGTGTTCGTGGATACTGAAACGTATGCAAAGCATGCAAGACAGTTCTTGCGAACACAAAATTAAGAAGCAAACACAAATGCACGTTAGCGAATATCGAGTCTCCATCCCTCGAACAAATGACATTTAAAACCATGTGCCCGTATTCTAATGCAGTATAGATAGTTATACCAAGTGGAAGTGAAACGCATCATGTTAGCGCGCCGCCAATAGCTACGTCTAGCCCAATGGTCAGGGTTACCACCTGTCTCACATTGTGAGGGATAGTACACAGCTGGGCAGTTGTGTCCATACCAAAACCATTATAAATGTAAAATATCCAGCGACCATATGACATAATTATGTCCCACATCACATGTAATAGTCACATACAATAGTTATTTCCATATGTAACATACCACATGTTACAAAAAATAGAATAAGCAAGTAAACAAAACAGAAGGAGCATATAAACTGCTACAACAATAAGCTAACATGTAGGCATAAAACAAAAGTATTATCCGTAGTACTGACCATGGGTATATGTTGTCCTGTAGAATCTGATTTGTGTCCGGAATATATCCCATCCTGGCCATATGAAAAGGTGGCAACCCTACCAATGGTCAGAGCATACGGCCAAAATCCGCCCATATGTGGTTCAAGCAGTTCTTGTCAGGATATGTCAAAGTTGAACGAGTATTACCTGGGTGTACCTACCATGTCATGAAAGATAAGTATTTGTGTGTACCTATGTGTGTGATGTACAGCATGTGGAAGGTGAAAAATGCTAAGGTAGACTTAACAACCATACAGGTACCTGACATATGTAGTGTATGCAATGTGTTCCCTTGACCGTGCCATGGGCCATCAACCAAAGAAGGGATGGATGGAGTGTCTGGAATATGTGTGTGGGGGGGATGGGTAATGTTATAATCCACAAAGGCGAGACTGTGTTGGATGCACAATAGGTGAACTGGAGGTGTATGAGGGAGCAGCAGGTGAATCATAAAGAAACACAAAGAACAAGCATACACATCCGCAATACAACCTGACAGGCCATACTGTAGAACACAATCACACAAACATATTAATATTAAAATGTGTGATACACATGTACAGAAACGTCACCAGCACATACCCACAGAATGGTCTGGACAGAACTGGGCCATCCAAATGCAAAACACCTGGATGCATAATTGAATACCCATCATCCCCTCTATGCCACACAACCCACCCCCATTTCTGAACGTCCACCAAATCCAGCCATACTTGGGCTACTAGCTTGGTGCAGCCATATCTACACATAGTGACCACTACACATATGTAGTAGGCAGTGTCAGGATTGCAAACTATGTATCCCTTGCATGTAAAACCCTAACACATTTTCATAAATCCAAAAGAATGGACGGTTATTGGCTTGTTCAATTTTTGGATATCCCTCATGGGATAAGTATCCTGTGTAAACATCAGACTTGGTATCCCGACATGATGTCCAGTCCTGTAGACATCTGGACACAAGTTGTATGTGCAGTAGTGGTTCAGGAGACTGTTCAGCCTCTAGACGGACATGCACAACCTACTACCCAGGATCAAATACCTGCCCGTGATGCACGTCTCCCCACATGAATTATCGAGAGAATATATTGTACACAGTGGCATAGTGGCACTTGGAAATATGGTGATTAAGGCACTGACGTAAGCAGGGTACCTCCTGACCCACTTTGTGAGGGACAGTCACTGTTTGGGTAGGTGTGCCCTGACCAAGAATGATACAATGGCAAATGTCCTGTGATTGTAGGAAATAACTATGTACCATATTTCATATAACAGTTGCCTAAAACAGTTATTTCTGGATGTAAAATACGTAAATCGTACAAGAAACAGAATAAGCAACTAAAGTGCTACAGGAATAGGCTCTCATCTAGGAAAATAATGAATGTTCTAAACCCTGTACTTACTGTGGGTATGTGTTGGCTTAACAATCTGGTGTGTCCAAAATATATCCCATCCTGTACATATGAAAATGTGGCAACCCTACCAATGGTCAGAGCATTCGCACAATAACTGGCCATCCTCTTAATCACTCACAAAACCAGTGACCTTTGGAGGAAAGGTGTTGAATGACACTTGAATGACTAATAACAATAATTAAGAGTAACAGACGCTTTTAACTGCAGAAAATAAGTATTAATACATATGGCTCTGAATCAGTCAACACGTTTCAAGTTAATAGTACTAACATTGCAGAAGTGTCCGTGATTGTCCCTGATTTGTCATTGCCTTGTCCCTGTCACTGTTGAAATTAGTCCCTGAGTATTACAGAGGTCCGTAAACATATGTACACCAACCAACTGTCACATTTGTTGACAGTACTATTGCATACCTGTAGTGAAGTCATAAGTGATGTCCAGAATAATATTCATCGTATATATGAATGAATGAAATAGTCAAATGTGAAGGGAAACACCAGTGGAAACACCCCCCACCTATATTATGTAGAGAAACCACCCCCCACCCTATATTATGTAGTGCCAACATAATAATCTGGTCAGAGGTGCCCAAACCCCTGCGTCTGTAAACACAGGTAGAATGTTAAAATTGGGACCAACTCTGCCCATGTGTTATGTCTGACATTTGAATAGGTACAGGGCAGTTCCGGTCACCAGTCAGACAAGCCTAAACCCGGATCACCACATGAACACCCTGATAATCAAACACACGTATGTGCCAGGGCTATAAGCATTGGAGTTCTGAATATCCTTTGAGTGAGTAAACATGCAGCATGGGTCCAGAGCAGTAGGGAATAGGGAATGTTGCATGTGTAGTACTGTGGTTTTCCCAGCAGGAGAATGGATGCCTGCTGTGTAAGTGAAGCGGTGAGGTGTATGTTAGGGTAGCTATGAACCATGGGTATACATATAAATGAAGCAGAACACCAATAGTGTAGTGGTTAGAGCATCCGCCTAACGTAAATGCATTCCCGGTTCAAGTACGACTATAGCACATATCATTTTCTTGTGTAATGAATGCCTCCGTGCTGTAAAGACAACATTTAAACATGTAAAAGTGAAAGTGTGTTTCGCATGGGGTCGTTAATCGGATTCCATCAATCAAAGTGGTACTGTCATAATGAATAAGGCACATGTAAGCACAAAGAAGTGGCAGTAAACATATGTAACTCACAATAAGGATATGCAAGTGCGCCTCTGCGTGTGTAAGCAGCTCCCAGCATAACAAATGTATGTTGTTTTGTACAGATGTAACTTTATATATATATATATATATATATATATATATATATATATATATATATATATATATATGGGTCCCCTTGACTTGATCGACATGCCGAAACACCGACGCTAAGAAGACCGACACGAGAAGACCGACGAGACAGATGATCGACAATGTGAAATCCCGACAGCTGAAACACCGACATGGGCAACGTGTGAGCGTGAGTCGGTAAGTGTGCGATAGTGAGGGATTTAGCATTAGGGAGTGGACAGGTAAAGGTGTGCTAGTGAGGGATTTAGCGTTAGGGAGCGGACAGGTAAGTGTGTGCTAGTGAGGGATTTAACATTAGGGAGCGGACAGGAAAGTGTGTGCTAGTGAGGGATTTAGCGTTAGGGAGCGGACAGGTAAGTGTGCGATAGTGAGGGATTTAGCGTTAGGGAGCGGACAGGTAAGTGTGAGATAGTGTGGGATTTAGGGTTAGGGTACGGGAAAGGTGAGTGTGCGGTAGTGACGGACTTTAGGTGTAGTGGCGGGTTAAGTGAGTTAGGGTTAGGGTGCGGGTAGGGTAAGTGTGCGATAGTGACGGAATGTAGGTTTAGTGGCGGGTTAAGTGAGTTAGGGTTAGGGTGCGGGTAGGGTAAGCGTGCGGTAGTGTCGGACCTTAGGGTTAGGGTTTGGGTTAGGGTTAGTGCATGTATAGTTGTGTGTTATGTGTAGTTTACGTTTTGTGTGTCGGTGTTTTGGGTGTCAGTGTTATGGTGTTCGGTTTTGTGAGTTGTCGGTTTTGTGTGTTTTCGGTGTTTTGGTGTCCTTGTTTTGAGTGTCGGGTTTGTGGCTTGTCGGTGTTGTGATAAGGATCCATGTATATAGATATGTGTGTATAGATATATATCCACAGACATAAAATAAAGAAATATATGAATATATATATATATATATATATATATATATATATATATATAAAATGAACGCCGAAAGAAGAAAACATACACAAGGGTTGTGAAGGGAATCTAGAGCAACTAAGGTATTATATAGTACTTGCAGCATATGTTAGATAAAGCTGCACAAGAGTGAGTAGAGCACCACTATTCACACCAGAGGCAGGGTTATACCAGTGGCCATAATATCGTTGAACTACTACGTCAACATTACACACAGACAGAATGTAGTTTATGTTGTGACCACCTACACTTGTAACCCGCAAATGTTCGTAATCCATAACACCAGGAAAGGCATGTATGTGCAAATATAAATGGCGGAAGAACCTGTGAATACACGAGGTGGTACAAAATGTGTGTAGGGCCCCTAACACTCTGGAGAGGGCAATGTGTAAAGGTGTGTCATGGCTGCGATATCAGGTGGATAATGGCTGTTACACATGGAAACTCAACACGGGTAGGCTGGAGAAACTATGGCTATGCGATTATGGAAACAGGAGTGCCAGGGTTGGATGCGCCAGTTCCAATGGAGTGGCCTGTGTAGGTCAGCTAGTACGTAGGTTTGATTCTCAGCTAGAGCGTCTTCTGCGTGGAGACATACGTGAATGGGCATACCTTCGTTGAAGGTTGTGTGTCAGGGCTGGCAACTCGGCACGTAAAAATCTATCTGCCAATCATTAGCGGACCGGAGTTCCGCTGTGGTGACCCCTAACCGGGAAAAGCTGAAAGACACAACAACATGCAGACATCAATATGTTGACGTACATTCTCTGTAACACATGCACTCCATTTATTGACATAAATAATATGAATGTGCACAGAAACAAATACAGTAGCAGGAATAATAGGCTGTGCAGATGAGGAATAGGTCAAATGACACTGTATCACATCACACTTATCAGAAGTACTCCATACATGAACAAAGTGCGACATCTGTCCACTGTATAACATGCTATATACCGATTACAAGTTAACCGGAGTGAAGTGTCGGTGTCATAATGACTAAGGCAATAATATGCTGTTGAAGCAGAGATAAAACCCAATACACATGTGTAAGTGTGTTTGTCCGGGAAATGTATTGGTCAATGGACACACAGATATGTATAAATATATATATATATATATATATATATATATATATATATATATATATATATATATATATATATATACACATACAACATTGATTGATATATACACATATACACACAAAAAAACATATATATGTCATTGTAGATATACACATGTACATAACTAGGTTACTTTACAGCAATTACGGGCAACATATGTTCAGACCAGGCATATGTTACTGGGAGGTCCAATAAACAAACGTTTACCTCCCACACTGCCCAGCTAGACTGGTCAGACATACAGACAGGCAATAAATGTAAATACACTGCTGCTTTCCAAACACCTGGCAGGAAAGTACCAGTGAGAGAGATCTGCAAGGTCTACACTTTAAACATGGATAACGGGGTCCCTTGTGGGACACCAAAAATTAACTTTACGTGTGAACCTGTGGTTATCGATGCGAGCAGGATGTAGCTGTACACAGAACAGTAGGTTGTGCAAGTGTAATAACACATGGGTTGACAAAACGTACGACATGTGTCCCAAGACGGGGAGAGTGGGCAGTGTGTAGGGGTGTGTTCATACCCCAGCTACGCTCACAGTAAGTATTTGTCATGAGTGCTGTAGAGGGGTTTCAGGTAGGTGAATAATGGGTATGCAATAATGGGCCTAAGTGTGCAGGTGTTGGTTGGCAGACATGTAGTAGGCCCGCCCAGTGGAAGTAATTAATATTCCTATGTGGGCACTGCTGACGCTCATAGTTCCCAAACCTGAAGAGCATATCTACTGGATAGTCCGTAAGCCATTTGGGGAACACATAGGGACTTTATCAGTGCTCTGTACCCAATTATCATGGACGTCCGTGATTACGAATCAGAATATAACAGTCCTAACTAAACCCTTCCAGAACTAGTGATATTAGGACAACAGATGGTGGAATACACATAATGACTTGACAACACATAAATATATATATATATATGCATATATACACACACACACACAGAAATATAAATATAATATTATATATATATATATATATATATATATATATATATGTTACTGTAGATATACACATGTACATAACTAGGTTATGTTACAGCAATTATGGGTAACATATGTTCAGACCAGGCATATGTTACTGGGAGGTCCAATAAACAAACGTTTACCTCCCACACCGCCCAGCTAGGCCGGTCAGACATACAGACAGGCAATAAAGGTAAATACACCGCTGCTTTCCAAACCACCAGCAGGAAAGTACCAGTGGGAGAGATCTGCAAGGTCTACACTTTAAACATGGATAACGGAGTCCCTTGCGGGACACCAAAAATTCACTATACAGGCAACCCTATAGTGATTGACATGAGCAGGATGTAGCTGTACACGGAACAGTAGGTTGTACAAGTGTAATAACACATGGGTTGACAAAATGTACGACATGTGTCCCGGGACGGGGAGAGTGGGCAATGTGTAGGGGTGTGTTCATACCCCAGCTGCGCTCACAGTAAGTATGAGTCATGAGTGCTGTAGAGAGGTGTCAGGTAGGGGAATCATGGGTATGCAATAATGGGCCTAAGTGTGCAGGTGTTGGTTGGCAGAGATGTATTAGGCCTGCCCCGTGGAAGTAATTAATATTCCTATGTGGGCATAGCAGACACCTATACTTCCCAAACCTGAAGAGCACATCTACTGGATAGTTCGTAAACCATTGGGGGAACACATAGGGACTATATCAGTGCCTTGTACCCGATTATCATGGACGTCCATGATTACGAATCAGAATGTAATGCAGTACTAACTAAACACTTCCAGAACTAGTGATATTAGGTGGACAGGTGGCGGAATACACGTAATGACTAATGACAATATGTATGAGTCATAAACAGCATGTACCTCGACAAATGTGAATGAATACATATGCCCTGTGACTGTCAATGTGTCAGGTTAATAGAACCAGTCATTTAAATGTGTCCCTCAGGGTGTTATGCAGTGTCCCTGATACAGTGTTCATTCTCCCCCCATTCGTATGTGAGGTCTGCTAGTGACGGAAAGCGCATATTCCGCCGACCACCTTAGGTAGATGATAGCATAATAGTTTGGGATTACCACCTGTTCGCCTTTATGAGGGACACTCCACTCTGGGCAGTTGTGTCCTGCAAAATGAATGTTACGGCACATGGCCTGGGATTTCAGGAAAAGAGTTCATATATTGTGTGTAGTGGTGTCATAAAATGATTTTGTTGTATCTGATACAGCTACATGTTATAGGAAACAGTATTAGCAACTATAATGCTACAAGAATAACCTTAATGTATGCAAACCGGTGAAGTAGTCAGTTTACTACTGGCTGTGGGTATGTGTTGCCCTGCCAAATGTGACAGCTCTACATATAGGTCCTATAGGGCTGCCACTTTTCCAAATGGCAAAAGTGGGACCTGCTCTGTAGAAATGTCAGACGTACCAGGTCAGAACATACCTAGAGCCATGCATAGTACAGAAATATACATATTAGCACAAATCAAAGCTTAGTCTAGCAGCAGTCAAGTTGCTTATGCTACTTCACATAACATATCGACGTGTCATGTATACAATAACCATTACATGCAACTATTACAGACACATCGAATATAATATTGTCCTCTAATCAGGACATTTGCTATGGCTAGAGTATTCTCGCATGACACATATGCCTTATGAGGGACTCTCCCATGCAAAGTGGGAAAGGTGTTACTCCTAGAGTCTCATGTCGGCCAATCTAAAAGGTGGAAAACCTACAATAGGTATGTGGTAGCATGACCTGGCAGAGAGATGCATTTCCCAAAATACATTTACATGTCAGCATTGCAGAGTATCAGTCCCCATGTATCAGCCAGATGGGAGCAGATTGTATGAGGAACAATCATATAATATGATTATGTCACTGGACAGGCAGCCGATTCCGTACAGTCGAACGCCTGCTGTCGCCTAATGGTTAGCCATACCCGATACTGTAATCATGTAGTCCGATGTAATAGGCATCACAAGGGATTGTGCCCACCCAGCATGAGTGACAAATGGAAGCACCAATGTCAGTGCATGTGCAAGTGAGTGAGCGAGCGGGTGTAAGCGTGTTTGTCTACCAGTATGCGAGTATTGCACTGTTAAAGATATGTGGAGTCTAAACAAGTATAAGGAGCTGTAACCAGAGGTCAGCAGTGCTTAACACCGCACAAACCCACGCACAACTGCTCCCACCTGCTGGAATGTGCCTTACCCACTCCGTATCCAAAGGCATTGTTCTGGCCGTAAACAAAGAACCATCCTTTTCACATGTTGGTAGCAATACCCTGCGCACACAGCTCATGTGAATTACCATTACACCATGGAATATATACAGACAATAGACAGTGCCACACACATATCATACAGCACAGTCATCCAACAGTATAGCAATGTACTGGCAGATATGTCCGTACCACTGGTGTTTGCAGACCTGGCCATCCTGTGTTACAGTGTGTGAGCATGCCCAGTATGACTGTTACGCATGTTGTCGACTGACATTACCGTCATACCTTCATGTGTTTGAGCATGCCCAGTATGGTCAACTGGATCGCATGTGTCACATGTCCAGGTAGTCAGTACTGTGGTGCCAACCCCTGCGTTGTATACCGACAGGTGGCATGCTGTGTCTGCAGGGTAGCTAACGGTCATGTGGCATTGACTGTTGCTACATTTCTGCACAGCATGGGGGGACATCCAACTGTATCCACAGTCCTACACAGCACCGGGGGTGGCGCACATGACTCTCACATGTGTACATTGGAAGGGGGGAACAGCTGACATTTATACACATTTG